>NW_006775239.1:439523-469407 GCF_000442215.2 Lipotes vexillifer | reverse complement strand
GGAAAGAGGAATAAAATGAATGGCAGAAATTCTAGCTTATACCATTTTGATCTTTCTTTCTTGAAAATGTGTGCAAGGAAATCATAACTAAGTTGTGGAAAGCAGTAGTAGATTTAAATATATTCAATTGATAACTTGCTGCAGGAGTATTCATTTCATTAAGAACTGTCCCTGCAGTTTGGCATTTTCCTGTCACTTAACTGAGTCCAGAAATTCTCCCCTGGCTCACTGTATTGCAGAGCTGCCATCTGTACTGCGCATGACTGAGCCCTTGTTAGGCAACTCCCCGGCTTGATGCAGCCCCAGGCTGCCCATTCTTGTTCAGCAGTTACTGGTTTTCTCCCTCCTTTCCTTAGCTAGGTATGTTCCCCTACTTTGCTTCCCTACTCTGAGCGAGTAACCAGCTTATTTTCATTTTGTGATACATAACAAATTCATGATTTTTTTTTCCTGATTGTTTCTTTGGCCTCAACAATATGAAGGAAATAGAATGAAGAGAATCAAAGATTTTCTGAAGAAGAAAGGTGGAAATACTGAGTGCAAACATTGATCTCTATCTTACTTAGGGGATGTAATTTTATCAGGGCTTTGGGTCTAACTGTGAGGGGCCTTTTGTTTTTGCCACTAACCTCTTATAAAATGTTTTATCTATGTGCCTATATGGAATTATTCCTGTTTACATTACCTTTACTAACAAATATTTCACCTGATCACCTTTTGCCCAGTCCTCTTGGACACACATCTATTACTGATGATCAGCTGAAGCACCACTTAATTCATAGAATATTTCATAACCCTCTCACACAGAGTTTTGAGACTTTTGATCTCTTACTCTGTTCATACATTTATCATAACATTTACAACACTCATCTTTATTACATATGTGATAGCCCAAATTGTAAACTTCTTGAAAACAGAAACAGTATTTGATTCTTCTCTTTATGTCAAGAGCCAATAACACTGCCTGGCACCTAGAAGGTGTTGAATGAATGTTTGTTTTGTAAAGAATGATGGCAAGCAAGAATACTTGAAAATTGTGGCGAACAAAGATACAGAGAGCTGCTTGGAGAAGAGTTAGGATCCAGGAACAAAAATCAAGTTGGGTTAGGAAAATTAAGAGGGGAGTAAAAGCACACATTTAAAACTTGCATACTTGCATTTTCTCATTCACTATTAAAGTTCAAAAAATAACGTATGTGTTATTACCATTACCATTGCATTCTTCTCTGCTCTAAGTGCATGAAATAGTAACAAAAATGATGATGACAACATTTACTGAGATTTTCCCAAACAAATTTATCACGTGGGATCACACCACGATCTTCATTTTACAGATAAGGAAAGTGAGGCTCAGAAAGTTTTAGTAACTTACCCAACATCACACAACTACTAAGTGGTGGAATTTGGGATTGAAACTAGGCATTCTTATTTCAGAGCTGGGATTTTCAACTCCCAAACTATACTGACTCTTGAACGGTGGCAACTTTTATGCTATCTTTGCCTAGTGTAATAGCACCAATTACCAGCTGATGGGGGTCCAGTGAGGTACATACATTTATAACTTGAATTTTTGTTTGTTCCTTCATGTGGCATGCACATAAGAGGTATAGGTATACAATTTCAGATTAAAGACACTGACTACTCAGAAAACAAAATCTAGAATTGGCCTTTATCACTGATATATTCTAAATAACTGTATATATCCCCAGCAGTAACTATTTGAATTCATCTGAAGGTATAAAATACCCATTATTATTTAGACCAATCTTTCTCAAACTATCTCTTATAAAGGATCAGTTTTTATCTTACCATCCCCATTTTACATGGACTGAAATGAATTTGTTCTGTGCACACCTATCACATAGTTTCCACCAAAAGCAAATTATCACATGAGTTTCCCATCAGCACAACCTATGTCCTGCTCAATAAGATTAATTCATGTACCACATGTTTAGATATTTCTGAAATGTCAAACTGTAAAGGTTTCTAAGCACTTCATTTCTGTACTTTACTTAACAGAGACCAATAACAAGAATCTATGAACTAACATCACTCTGCAGATCACACTTGGAGCAGCACTAGTTTAGAACAGCTGGACATAAGCCCCAGCAAGGGCTGGGGAACTCTGACACCATTCTGCACCCTCCCATCTTTGCAAATCTTTGCATTCTTGCAAAGACTATCTGCTCTCCTAGGTGTCCTTCTACTTCTAAGCAAGCAGGTATTGCAGCCCTAGTACAAAGGTTTTGTTTTGTCTGGGCTTTTTTTCCCTTTTGTTTCCTGACATTATTCCTACTTCCAACTTCTCCTGGGGCTCGCTGCCCATTAGATCAATGACATTTATTTTGTCAGATCCAAGAAACAGATATCATAGAACAAAGAGGTTATTTTTAGAAAACAGTCTAAAATCTAGGAATGAGAAAGCACTTAATGGGCTAATACGGAATAGCTGAATAACTAGGTAGTAGAAAAGACTAAAGGTAAAACACTGATCATGTTGCTGAGAAAGGATTTAATGCTTTCATCTCTACAAACCTAAGGTCCAGGGGAAGAGTAAGATGATAGAACTCTCAAATAAGTTGATGGGAAAAACAAAAGTCGTGAGGGCTTGTGATACTCTTCTGGTTTGGAACTCCGGGAAGAAATGCCTTACAGATTGTCATTTGCCAAAACTGAGTGGACAGAGTAGAACCAAAAAAGTAGCATAATATATTAGATAAAGAAATATCTGAAACATACTTCACACATACCAGCTTGAGAATTCCTCATAAAAATTACATGACACGAGGCAAGATCTAGAATTTTCAAAAAGATCTTATGAAGGATTTCAAAGTGCTGAGAGTGCTGATGAGAGATAGGTTGGGGTGTGGTTCCAAGACAAGGAAACTGCAGTTTGTTCTCTGCAGAGGGACACCCTGTGAGGAACTGAGGACACGAACAGCAAATTCCACCAAATTCCCTCCAGCAAGGAGGAGGCTGGTTGCACATCTGGGAGGCCAGGAAGGATTTAACTGAGGATACAGCAGAAAAAAGTGGGGCAGAGATATCTGCCCCCAAATACTCCATGAAACCTGCCATCATTCCATGCTTAGATGACAGTTGGGGAGCAGTGAAGAAAACAGGTAGAAGAAGGGAAACTCTTAATTGTCTTAAATAGCTTAAAAGAGATTATTTTTTAAACTGGACAGTGACTAGGTTTAAATCTTGAATTCCTAAATATTGAACCACAATGTGGGATTTCGTGAACAAACTCAGTTCAGTTAAATAAAGTAAATTCAATCCTTGTACCTCTCTGACTTTTGCGTATTCAACCTTGTAATGATTTGTTCCCATACACAGAGAATTTTACCTGTATTTGTGTCCCTGAAATTAAAGAAGAAATGTTGATACAATTTTCATAAAAAAATTTGACAGTTAAAGTAAAGAAAAAAAATCAACTATGTCCTAAAAATTTTAAATAATTGTGCAACTTTTAACTTCATGTTTCCCATGTGGATATGACCCAAGTAGAGTACTTTAACAGCTTTCACATAAAAAGTGTCAGTGTGTTCTTTAAACAATGGTTATCTGACCAAATAAGATGGTGCCATAAAAGCACTAAACTGTGATGCATTGCCTTTTTTCTAGAGGTGAATAGCATTAGAGAATTCCAGCATGTTCTCTTATGATTAAATTTATGCCACAAGCACTACAAAGTCTGACCTGAACAAGAGAGACACATAACCTGTGCAAGAAATCCTTGCTCAGAAAGGTCAGTACAGAACATGAGAAATAAGACAAATTGTCTTTTTGCCATGGAATATTAGCCTTTGTGAGCCCTGTAACATCTGCCTATGTTCCTTCCAAACAGGAAAATTCTTGAAAATTGCATCTGTCCATCATTATCTTTGAGCCTCTTTAGCCTAGACCAGTTTGCCTTTTTGCGGTTGAGAAGAATTTGAAAGTCTTCTTTACTATATGTGGCAGAGACTGCAGTTTATTATCACGCAAATATATACAACAGAGGAGTAACTGGCTGAATTAATGCATAATAATATGAAACAGGAAAAAGGAGATGTGACTTGAGTCTCTGAATCAGTTTTTGCTTTGCTTTGTGATCTTAAAAAAATCCTATCAACATAGCAAATCATCTATCAATGTGATAGTTTAATCTAGCAGAACACATCTTAAGACTGCCCTGTTTAGAACATTTGTCTGTCACTAGCCACATGTGGCGATTAACCATTTGAAATGTAGAACATGAGACTGATCAACTGAATTATTAATTTTCATTAATTTAAATTTAAATTAAAAAATGCAAGCATTGTAAAATGTTTTCCCATTAAATGTAATTTTATTATTTTGGTTGGAGTAATTTCACTTTAAACACTGCATCATGTAAGATGTCACTGTTGTATTATAGTGTGTGCTGGATGCTTGTTGTATTATAGTGTGTATTGGATCATTTCTAGTATCACATGTAACCAGATGGTTCTAGTATTATACCCAAACAGATCATCTATCTAGTTGGTATCAATTGATTGGTTCAGTTTAAATGATTATCTGTAGACTTTGATGTAACATTATTAAAATAGTAAAAAAGAAAAGTAATGTTTATTTTAATATATTATGCAATGTAATTTATAGTGATACTAACTGTAAATAGAAACCATTGTATTAGATATCTACTGCTGTGTAGCAAGTTACTCCAACATTTAGTGGATTAAAGCAACAGCTACTTATTACCTCACAGTTTCAATGGGCCATATAATGTGGTGTGGCTTGGCTGGGTGCCTCTGACTTTGGATCACTCACAAAGCTGCCTTCAAAGGTGTTGGTCAACCTTGTAGTCATCTTGAGTTTTAACTAGAGGAAGATCTGCTTCTTCTAAGCTCGCTCATATAAACATTGTCTGGTTTCAAGTCTTCACTGACTGTTGGCTCAAGACAACAAATCCTTGCCACATGGGTCTTTCCATCTACAGAGTGCTTATTTCTTTCAGAATAAGGGCCCTGAGAAAAAGAGACACTGAGAGACAGAGCCACACCATGAACAACAGTATCAGAATATCACACAGGAAAAATTGTGACAATAGGTTCAAAGACCTGAAAGAAGAAAGACCTAAATAAATGGAGAGATGTATCATGTTTATGAGTGTGAGGACTCAGTGTCTTTAAAATATCAACTCTCCCTAAATTGATCTCTAGATTGAATGCAATACCAATCAAAATCTCAGTGAGTTTTTCTGTACATATTGACCAGCTGTATCTAAAATACATATAGAAATGGAAAGAACCTAGAATATCAAAGATAACCTTGAAAAAAACAAGTCAGAGATGAAGAGGGAAGAGATATGGGAACATATGTATGTGTATAACTGATTCACTTTGTTATAAAGCAGAAACTAACACACCATTGTAAAGCAATTATACCCCAATAAAGATGTTAAAAAAAAAAAAGAATGAAAAGTAAAAGCTGCTTTTATAAATAAAAAAAAAAAAACAAGTCAGAGACTTTATTATATACCATAGTAATCAAGAGAGTGTGTTATTGATATAAAATAGACAGTTCAATGGAAGAGAATATTGATTCTGGAAATAGATCTATGAGAAGAGAAGGACAGGCTAAGAAGGTATAAATATGTTGTCAAGACACATACCAGAAGACAGCAACCCAGGCTGAAGGAGAAGTTGTGAAAGAGGTCTAGGTAGCAAGCAAGTCTTGCTTGACTAATGGCTCAGGTAGCAAGCAAGTTCTGAAGGGTAGCAGGAAGTTGAACCTGAAGCTTTTTCCTGACATACTGGCTGATAAATGTAATAGGTCTGCTGTAAATCTCTTGGGAGCTGCTGAATGTGGCAGTCCTATCTGCTGGGAATAAGGACTGACCAGGTATATGAATGACTGACTCCCTTAAAAACCATCCAACAAACCCCAGCAGCTACACTGAGAAGTTGTACCTTACAGTGACATTGACCTTACTGCCTTGTGCTACAGCATAAAGTGCCCAAATTTCCTCATCATGCCATACCTCAGGAGGGTGTAAGCATAAAATATCCTGCCCCAGAAAAGAATAGACAGTTCTTTACTTTTTTATTCAACATGAACAAGCTTTTCAGTTATTGTGTACATTATTCTTTAGTTATTCAGGTGACACAGAACAAAACAGCAGAATACTCTTAAAGATAATAGGAGACTTAATTGTTCCTATGTCTTACATAAGATTTAGGAATAAGAATAATTTAAAGTTAAGTGCTTATTAGTGAAATATGAACAAAAGGAAATATTACATATCTGCTGATAGTATTTTCACTGTTAGGTGACATTCATTGGATCAGTTTGAAGTTTTTTTTTTTTTTTTAAATATATCAGCAATGATATAATGGACTTAATTTAATAAATAATGATAAAAGTGTGGTTCTAAGATATTAGTTTTCCATACAGTTCAAGCTAAAATGATAAAATTCTATCAAATCATTTACTCCATAGATTTATTCTCAAATATATATTTTTTAAAAGTCTACATTTCAGGATTGGTCAAACATTATAAAGTATAAAGAAAAAAGATTAAAAGAGTTAAAGTTGATATTCTAGATTTTATATAAAATCTTGGATTTGGTACTTTGTTAACTGAAATCACCTGGTAATGAAATGTGAGTACTCCTCCCAGAGCAAAGCTACAACCTCTATGGCTTATCCCTGACCTCCATTATTTGAAAAAATAAACTTAGCCCTGTGTCCTGAAGCTGAAAAAAAAAAGACATTGATGCATGAATGTGTGGTGAAATTTAAAAAATATGCAACGACTCTTGGGAAATATACTCACTACATTAGAGAGAAGAAATAAGAGAGAGAGAGAAAGCCCAAACTCCCTTGCTCCTATGAGTTGTCAACGCACCACGGAGCCTTAGCGATGTTCCCTGTGACAATACCTTAGCTAGTTTCTATTTTTAAAGTCCTACTATGCCTCTGAAACAGGCTGGGTGCCTTATATGTAAGAATATTCTGATTATCTCTTCTCTACTACCTGAATATCCACGATAAGCAAGCTTTTGACTGTGTTTGTAACAATTAACATTTCCTCAGTCTTAATTTTATAAAAATTTAGTCACTACTTCCAAACAAGCAAAGAAAAAATCTTCAAAGGCAAATCATTTTTCCAGCCAGCGGCTGTCAATAAATATAGACTTTGCTGGGTAGCCCTTACTTTTGGCCATGAATATTTTCATATTGCTAGGGGACTTTCTCCCTAAAGTCATATTTTATTCTCATCTAAGGTGCCCAGTCACAATTATGTGGACCCCTTTTACCAAGAAGAATAATAACCTGCCCTTCTAGAATAAATACACTGGAATTTTTAGATAATTATGAGGTTTTAGAATAAACTGGCAACTAAAGGATCTGTAGACAGGTTTTGTTTGATTCACTAGAGTTTCTTTGTTAAGTTTAGTGAATATTTTGAAAACAGATGATCTAATATGAAAATCTACTTTTCTAGCTTCTCCTCAAAAACTGAAAATCTCACAACTGTGAGTCTAAATTCCTATCTGTCAATCATTAACAGATTTGAGAAACTTCTTTTCTCTTTGTATAAGTAAAATTCTCCAGTTTGTCTGTCTTTTTTCATGAAGCAGCTTCATTCACTGTGTTTTTACCTGACTCTTATAGGCTATGGTTTAGAATCTTCAGGAGGGTGGAGAATTAGAGAGCTAATAAATCATGTACTAATTCCCCTCCTGAACTTATAACCCAGTGAGAAAGAATTCAGAAGCAAAAGATCAAAGTACCAGCTTTAGTTTTAACAAAAACTAATTAAAAGGTGAGACTTTAGGTGTGAGCCCAAATGTGTCTGCAAATGCTCCCACCTCCTAATATAGACTATGGAGTGGACTACTACTCGGTCTAAAGAACAGACTCACACAAGATTCTTGCCTCACATGGGTCTCAGGCAGAGAGGGGAGAAAAGAATGCTAATCTCCAGAGTTTTCATTTTCTTTTTAGATTAGCTTTGGCCAAAAAAGAAACTTGGACAATGAATGTCAGACTTTTGCCAACCACCAATTAGCAATTCATTCCTTCCTCAAAGAGTGGGAATGGTGTGAAGAGAGGCCATGTGGAGAGGGCACTCCATATGGAAACGCCAGTGAAGGAGAATGGTTTCTTTCCTAAAATTAGTGTTTCCTAGTAAAACAATAAATGAGATATGAATCTGTATACAGGGACACTCTAATAGTGGATAGTGAGTGAAATAAACTTGAAAGGGTAAAGACAGTGACTTGAAAAGGTAGTGGCAGAAATTTCTGGATACCTATCAAATATTTTTTCCAATTCTTTCACAAATGAAAATAATTTTGATTTTAACTGGGTGTACTGCCACACAAGTAAAGACCAGCTTGCCTTACAACTAGGTCTGATCATGTGAGGAAATCTGGTCACTGAGGTATAAGTGGATATGTGATGTAGAACTTTCAACTAGTCTTCTTGCAAGGATGGAAGAGGCATATCCCTCTTTAACCTTTGTTTCATTTCCTATTGCTTGAAACACAAATGTAATGGCTAAAGCTTCAACAGCCATCTTGGACCAGGGTGGCAAAGCAGTGATCTGGAAAGAATCCCAGGTTCCTGATGCTTACAGAACTCTCATGACAGTGCTGTAATAATTTACAGAATTATTTCATATGCAGGAGAAATATACCTCTCTCTTATTTAAGCAATTCTTATTTAACATTCTGTTTTATGAAGATGAACTTAAACCAAACTGATAAGAGTTCAGTATGAAAAAAATTATTCCAATGGGAGAAATCATGGCATGACAGAATAAAGACGTTCTACATCATATCTCTTGGGTATAGTTCAAATCATAGGACCACTTAATATGTCTGTTAAGAAACAATTATCCAGTTATATATTTAATATCAGGTAACAAAATATATGATAGACAGCATATTACATACCATTATTAGCTTCCCTGCCTCCAGGTTGTTACCCTGTCCTGTCCTCTTCTCCCATTCTGTTCTCAACAAGGCACGGAGCAATCTTCTCAACAAAAATTCTGATCACACTACTTTTTTGTTTAAATATTTAATGGCAGTCTTAGGTCTGGCATAAGGTCAAAATCTCTTAGTATGCCATCCAGCCTCCTTTATGACATGATCCTAGATGACCACTTTAACTTCATTCCCTGCTCCTCCTTACCTCATCTTAAGCTATATGTACCATACTGTCTCTTAACTCTGTGTGTTTGTGCATGCTTTTCTTTCCATCAGAAATGTTTTCCACTTTTACATCTGTGTTGCAGAGAATGGCTATTCACTCCTCAATTCTATTTCTTCTTTCTTCTAAATATTTCTCAGTTTCCTTATTTGCATAAGGATTAGATCATGTGACTAGTAATAACTAGTCACATGATCTAATAAAATAATTCTGGTCAAAGTAACATATGCAGCTTTTCATATCTAGGTGAAAACCCAGTGCTCTGTCTTTCCAGCTTGTTCTTCCCCGTTTGCATAGCTGGAAATGATGAATTCTAAAATGGTGAAGCCACATTATTGTAGGAAACTAGATTATTGAGAGGAGAGTTATCCTAAAGAGCCACCACGCACATTAGAATGTAACATGAGAAAGAAACACACTTTCATTGTACTGAGCCACTTGATTTGTTACCATAGCACAGCCTAACTCACTTGACTAATGAAACTGCCTGATATTCTACAGCTTAAGTATTTAAGTTTTATTTAAAGCAGCTCTTCCTCATGGAAGCTTTTCCTTATATACCTCCAGCTTCTCAGTTTATGTTATATCTCTCCTCTGAATATTTCTGAAGCCTTCTGTGCAACTCTGTATCAATAACTGTGGAAGGAAAGGGAAAGAAGTGGGGCTGGGTAAAAGGAGAAGTCAAGATATAATATTAGGCTCCACGTCAGCTTTTGCTGCTCAATGACCCTTCAGAATTGTCTTGAGTAGGGCCAAAATGAACTGACTTTTAATTTCACACATCAGTCACTGGATGCAGTCTATCTAGGAAGAAATTTGGCCTTGGTCAAGATGGTTTCTTACAGATGAGGCAATTCCTAAAGGGTCTGGCAGATCTCCCATTGAAGGGAGGTCAGGGTTGCAGACTAGAGTTTCCACTATAGCAGTCTTCCCTCAATTCCACAAATGTGCCATTGCCCTGGTACCATATGACCTTTGTACATGTTCCAGTTTTATCCTACTTTACACCTCAGGTGAATGAGGATTAATATTATATGATAAAAAATAGTATATTGTGCAGCACACATGTAAAAGGAAATATTTAATTCAACAGTAAAACAGCAAATGAAATCAAAAATACAAGCAACAGTATAGCTAAATTACTCTAGAGACTTACAGAAAAGTTAGGCTGATTGTTTAAAAAAATCCAGTTAAGAAACACAGAAAATAAACCTTACATTTTTGGCTACATCTGTATCTCCACTCCTTCCTCCCACAATTTTCAACTCAGAATATGTTAAACAATGAGGACTTATGAATGGAGATTAAATAACTGAGAAAGAGCTGTAAGATAAAAAGGAAAAAGGAAAAGTTAAATGATTAAAGAGATGGGAAGGGTATCAAAAATAAAAGGATAAAGCAGTATCTTGCTAATCTTGTTATAGACCATCTAAACAACAAAGGAAAGACTGAATACTATGCTGAGTCAGATGGTACTGTATTCTTTAGGATGGCTGCAGAAAGTTGGTATCAGAAGGTAGGGAACAAAATAAATAAACTTTGGAGCCAGAAAATGTTATCATTGATAAGAATTCATGTTACATCTATTGCTGGAGTTCTAAGGAGAGACTGATTGTTCTCTCTAAGGTTTGCAGGTTTTTCAGAAAAACAACTTTTTTGTTCTAACTTACAGCTTTCTTACTGTGCATTGGATACAGATGTGATTTCAAGATCCATTCAAAGATGTTTAATAAGCACTAATAGCTTCCAAGAAAGTTCTATGAACTGGAGAACTAGCACTTAAAAAAAAAAGAAAAAATATAATAGAGCTTGTATTCTACTATGCACACTAAGACAATGAGTAAGAGAGTAAGTAAAAAATAAGTGTTAAGAAGAAAAATAAAGCAGAGAAGGGAAACTGTAGATAAAATTCAGTGAGCACAGGGAAATGCAGTGGGAGATGATGTCAGAGAGGGAAAACAGTGTCAGATAGTATGAGGTCTTACAAGAGCCCCAGAAAAATGTAAACAATTTGGCTTTTATGCTAAGTGAAACAATCAGGTTTTGAAAAAATAAACCTGAGAAATAAAAGAAGATATTGAATCCATGAAATAAGAGCAGAGGATTATTTAAAAAGTAAAATTCAAAGACTAATAAAAGAGTTATGGAAAATTGAAAATTAAAAATATGACTGAAATCATAAATGCAGTCAAAAGTTAAATTTGAGGACATCTTTTAAAATGTAGAAGATGTAAAATTGGAAAGAGATGTAAAATTAGAAAGAAAAGATAAACACACAAACAGAAGTCAATCTAGGAAGTCGAACTTCTAATTAATAGCTATTTAATTTGAGATGTGAGAGAAAATAATTAAAAGAAAGGCACAAGAGTTAAATGACATGAATCTCCAAATTGAAGTGGCTTATAGATTGCCCAGAGTAAGGAATAAGAAAGACCCATAAAAAATATGTGACAAGGACAAAATGAAGACTAATTAGGCCATATACAAAACTCAGGCATCAGAATAGCATTAGACCTCTTATCAGCAAATCTTGGAGCTGGAAGACAATGGAATATGTCTATTAGTTAAGACAGGCTGATTTCTGTAACAAACAACTCTCAAATGCCAGTGGCTCAGCAAAAGGAATATTAATGCTCTGTCGAGACTCAGTCCTATCTGAGATGGTGGTACTGAGGAGCCTAAACTCACTCACATAGTGCTTCTGCTGTCAGCTAGGGACTCACTGGAGTTCTGCATTGGACCCCCTGCATTGGGTGCAGCCCAAGGGAAAAGGGAGAGTGTGGCAGCTCATGAGGAGGTTGGAAGGGCCAGTGTTGGAAAGGGAATACATCACTTAATCCCAGGCACATGGCCCCACCAAATTGCAAAGTAAGCCTAGAGGAAAATGAAACAGTGTGTGTCTGCACAACAAAGTATGTGTCTTCACCATATAATTCCTCTACAATTCTAAGGGAATATGATTTCAAACCTAGAATCCATTAACTATCAATCAAGTCTAAAAGTAGATTAAAGAGTTATTCAGACATGAAAGATCTTAAACTTACCATCAAACTTACCATCCTTGTGCAATTTCTCAAGGAACTTATAAAAAATAGTCCAACACAATGAACAACTTAACAAAGAAAAAGAAATCAAAGTGTTTAAAGGAGAAGAATATTGAAGACAAGCCCTAGACTCAAAGGAAGGGAGATCTCAAGATGATAGGTTTAGAGCAAGTTATCAGGCTTAGAGAGCAACCAGTATATACAGAACAGAGGGCTTAGGAAGAGATGTATCTGCAACAGAAAATAAAATGGAAAGATTAATAAAGTACTTACACGTATTGATCGGGGATTTCTTTTATGGGCAAAGAGTTTGGGAATATATTAGTGATGTTTTTGTGAAAAACTAAGCACACAAAAAAAGAGGATCAATATTAATTGTACACAAAACAAAGAATTGTGCAAAAAATGTGCAATGATCATAAAATATATGGCTTAGCTATGAATTAAAATGATACACTTATAAGAGGTAAGCACTCAGCACTGGTGTAAGCACACATTACGATATAGCTACAATGTGGTGGATGGGGGAATAATATGGGCATGCATGAGGGGGTGTTTAAGAGAGCTAAACCATCACAACTAAAAGCTAGTATCAGTAAACACATAGTATTTTAAAAATATAGAGGTAATATAATATCACTTACATATGGTATCTAAAATATGACACAAATGAACTTATCTACAAAACAGAAAAGACACAGACATAGAAAACAGACTTGTGATTGCCAAGGAGGAAGGGAGGGTGGGGGAGTATTGGATTGGGAGTTTGGGATGGGACTAGCTGGATGCAAGCTATTACACATAGACTGAATGAACAACAAGATCCTACTGTATAGCACAGGGAACTATATTCAAAATCCTGTAATAAACCATAATGGAAAAGAATTTGAAGAAGAATATATATATATTATTTTTCAAATATATGTGTATATTCAAATATATATATATATATAAAACTGAGTCACTTTGCTGTACACCAGAAACTAATACAACATTGTAAATTAAATATACTTCAATAAAAAATAAACTAAAAATAATACAGAGGTAAATATCAGAAGAAACACCGAAAAGAACTGAACTCTGTGACCTCTGAGGAGTAGAATGTAGGTTTGTTGAGAGGTAGGGAAGAAACTGCTGGATTTTCTTAGGAGTCTTACAAACCATTGTCATAGGAAGGGAAAGGCATCCCCTATTGCCAAGTATTTGTCATCTCTGCTTTACATCTGTACAATTTAGGATAAATACAATAAAGATTAACATTGTCATTAAATTGGGAAAGGATATTTGGGAGAAAATTATTCAGCTTCGGTAGATTTTATTTATAATTGTGTGAATTAAAGTCATACCTAATACATGAAATCTAAGAGTGAGAAGTACTGTACTTAATTTATCAGATTACTAGATTTCATTTCTAGGATTACTAAAGAGGTTGAAAACTGTATACTATTTACACATAATTAGAGAAATGGCGCGTGGAAACCTTCACAGGCAAATTATGAAGGACCATGAGAAAAACAGCAAAGGTCAAGGAATTAATGAGAGATGTACAAAGGAAAGTCAACGTAACTTAAGAAAGAGAGCAAAGATAGTAAAAATTGAGCGCTCTTAGTAGATATGTTAATATAATTTAAAAGTTGAAGTGAAAGTGATTTAATGACCTATTAAATAAATCAAGTGAAAAATAATATAAATTTCCTTGATTTTTTTCTTTTTTTGAGTAGATATTCTTTTATTTTGTCAAAAAAAAGGTTACAATTTTCTGTGACTTTCTACATTCACAGAACAGGTTAACACATGTATTAAATTAATTCTGTCTTATTAAAATCTGCACTAGGGAATTTCCTTGATTTTTTTCAGTGTATTGAAGAGAGAATATCTGGGTGAAGAGCGTGGTGTTCTTAAGATATAAGAAGTTATAGAAGTTTTAAAAGGAAGAGTTTAAAATTGTACAATGAAGCTATTGAGAAAAGCTAAAATTCTTGAGACATGGGCTCTGCACATAGGATTTTATAAATTATGGCCTGTTTTGGTCAACCTTTGACAGAAGTATGTACTGTAGAAAGACAGACATGTTTGTGAATGAAGAGGATGTGGCCAAAGTCACAACACGGGAACTAATTAGGATACTTTTTATCATGGAAGAGCACTGTACGGTAGGGAGACCTGAACTTTTGTCTTCCCTTCTAACTAGCTAGACGTTCTCCTTTTGTGTATCTAGAAGGCGAGAATAAAGTACTAGATGATGCAGTTCTGTGGCTCTGTAAGAACCCTTTTCAGAAAAGCGAGTTTAGGAAGTGAAGTCATCCATAGCTAAATATAGTGAAGACAATGGGGAGAGGGAGGGTGCTGGTAAATGTTAGCATGGTATTGAGTAGAGTAAGAGACTTAGACCAACACCTTGGCCAGGTGTTTGCTTTGCAATTTTTAGATTTCACTCTTGTCCACTCTGGCCCTTTATCATCTATTCCATTACTCTCAAACTGAGTTTCCTGACAAAAACTCTTTACAATAATGTCAAATACCAGATTTGGATACTTGGCTAATGCTCAGGTTTACCATTCACTATGGTATTGTGTGTCCTGATGGAGAAAATGACTTTACTATATTCCTTTTAGTTTTCTCACTTGTAAAATGGAAGGTGACTACTCGGCCTTCCTGCATGACAGAGTGTAGTGTTTCTATCCATTGCACCCTCTATTGTAAATGATTTCTGTTGTTATATACCACTGAGGGCCATGGGGTACACCCCTGTAGCTAAGGGAAAAAAAAGTTAGGTCTATTTAGCTTGCTGCAGCAAAGGGAAAATTCACTCCACAGATCCCCTGGCTTCATCTCAGTGAGAAGAATAAGGAGGGGCATGTTATAGGGCTTGTTTGTGCTGGTTGATGCTCAGGTAGGGTTAGTTGTGAGAACAAGTCTAGCAGTTGAATATCTCTGTAATCTTTTTCAGGAGGAACAAAGCACACCTGGAATATCATTGGTGAGAGGCAGCAGTCACTCAAAAGGAGAAGATTTTAGTTATCGTGTAGCTGAATGTGGCCTTGTGTGTGTCCTGTTGAAAACATTTTGTTTTCTTGACCTCATTGTATCTCATTGCAAATAGCATTGATGTTCTTTTAGGAACATGTGGTCACCAGCAGGACTAATTTTCACTTTCTCACTATGTCCTCCACTCTTTCTATAACTAAACCTATAAAATCACTACGATTGTTAATCATCTCCGAGAACTGAAGTAACTCACTCATCGTTACAAGGTCAGTGAAGTGTGAAATACACTCTTCCCACCAATTCAACTCAGTCTCTTGAAAATCTTTTTTTAATCCTAAGGCTCAAGTCATTTACCATCAAACAATGAAACGCTTGCATTCCACCAAGTCAGAATTCATTTCCTCTTTTTCTTTACTTTAAAGTCACTTGATACTCCTATGAAATTACCATCTCATAGGACACGAGTATTTATCTCGACGATTAACATTTGCATATTTTGGATACCAAGATCTAAGTTCCTGAGGTCTGCCTATCTCTCACCCAGAATTTCCTTTCTCTAGCTGTGAAAGCCTTGAATATCTCCCTAGTTGCAATCCACTTCACTTTGTACTTGGACAGAGTTAATTGACCAAAAACGCTATAAATTATTTCTGATCTCTGGTTTCTTTTCTCAGATCTGGTGTATGTCCTCAAATAAATACAACCAGAGCCCTTTCCTGGTGTCCCCTTCCCACGGTATTCACTGATGTCCTCCTACTCAGACTCTCCTTTGGGCTGGCTGAAGCGCTTAGATTACCCCTTTGCTCTGTTATTTATTGGGATGACCAAGCAGCTATTTTTTGTTCTGTTTTGATTCTCCTGTAACACTCCGTTCAACTGTTACTTTATAGTATTATTTTACTACACATAGACATATATAGAAAATAGCAGGATATTAACCCAAAATTTCTAGGCAGGAACAACTAATCCAACAGTGATATTAATAACCCAAATTTTATTGACTCATTGCCCCTCACCTCCTGATGCAGGATCTCAGTTCTCAGGCCAAAATCTCTCCCAGTTCTTTCTGGAAATCTAGTGGGGGTCATATACACAATAAACACCAACATGTATTTTACTTATTGTTTGCACACAGCAAATCATCAGAACCTTTTTGTTCAGCACACATATGTTTGGGGATAAATTCATTCAAGCGTTCCGCATTTCAGTTTTTTACTGATGTTCACTACCAGACACCCACGTAAGGGAGGTGACTTGCCCCCTCCAGAGCTGACAGTAATCTCCAGTAATACACAGAACATTCCCTAGAGCAGTTCTCTTCAAACTACCTCTGCTGAAGGAAGAGTTTTCTCCCTTAATCTGACACAAAACCAATACATTTGTAAAATACAATAAAAATGAATTTCTAGAAAAATAGCATATTCTTGAAAGTCACAGCAATGTCCAATTGCTATCAAAGTATCTGAGTGCCTACTCTCACTCTCTGTACCAATAGTTCATGGATTGGGACCAAATATAGACCACACTTTGAGTAGCACTGCCCTTGAACTTGGTCTCCCCAACTTGCCACATCTTCACAGGGACAAACTACCCTTCAATTTCAGAAAGAATGCCTATCATGAAAAAGTCTGTAGAAAGCTCATGTCTCCAAGTCTGTGTTGCACTTTTGTCATCTGGGCCCTAGAAATAGCATGGTCTGTGCCTGAGTCTCATCAAGCCCCTTATGAAGAAATCTCATTTCAACTATTTTTCCTTCTACCACAGACTTAGGCCTGGACTCTCGGGCCCAATTGAGAAAAGTTTCCATCCTGTCATTCCTGATTCTTCTGTCTCTCATCTTCCCTTCCTCTGAGACATGTCCCCAAAGGATGAGGCTCCCCTCATTTATAAGCTCGTGAAAATAGACAACTCAGAGGCACTGACCCATCAGTTTATCAGAATTTTGTGTTCAGCTGAGACTCTGTCTTCGTGTTATTCCATTCAATATATGGTAATTCGGGCACTGTGTCAGCCATGGTGTGAAAAAGTACAGATCGTGAGTTATTTAGTTATGCTTTCCTATGTAGAAAAAAAATTGAATGTGTGCTTTCTAAGGGCCGAGTTCTGTGCTGGGTGCTTTACCTAGACCAGCTTCACAATCCTCAAGGCAACAATAATTAGTAAAGATGGAATTGTTAGCGCTAGAATAATTTTTGTTCCTTAGGAAAACAGGAAAAAGAGAAAGTAATGAATAAACAAGGTGTGAAAATACCACTTAATAGTTGATGCAAGATTATAGGCTTCTTAACTAGGTGGGGATATATGGACTTGTACAGAACAAATTCCTCTATATCAAACACCAGCTTGGAAAAAAAGAATAGTGACATTTATTTTGAGCAATAATATAATATTTATCTGATAGGTCCATCTAATTCCCTGGCAGTGAGTCAATAATTTGAAAAGGGGGATACATATTATAAGGAGGTTTGTGACTGTTCCTCCATTCTAACAATGCACCCCTACTTGCTTGGCCTATGACTTTAATTCCACCCACACTCTATTTCAGCTTCTGTATATCAACTGAAGTTTTGAAGGGGAAGCCCATGCCTCCAAAGATATTGGTTCATTATCAATGTTGATTTGCAGCTGTCTTCCATAACCATTGCACACACTTCTGCTGTGGTTCTGACCCCAGTTAGTCAATCCTTCTGACTCTGGGTTCTGGAGATATCAACTAAGCCTTCCTTCTTGTCTAGGTTCTGGCCCTTTGTAGCCAGTATTTCTTCTTTCACTGTCCCTGCCTCCAACTAGTAGTTATATATGTTTATAGGATTGGTTCCTACTTCCTCTGGCTTGTTTGATCATAACCATCTGGAATTTGACTAGCTACTGCATATCTACTGGTTTTCCCTGCCCACTGCCCCTACCCCCTTCAACTAATAGAACCACTTGTTCCTTGTGAAGGAGGGCTTTTCACACAGGTTGGGGTAGGGCTGACACTGTACTATTCACACCACACGCACTGTACTTGTTTCAGGAACAGGCCCATGACTCAGGGTGGACCAAGTCCTCAGTGGGACATATTAGTCTGAGCTCTCTGAAGAGTTTCTTTCTTCTGAGGGAGTTTTTGAGGTAATTGGAGACATTACTTGAACCCCTGGTTCTGTACAATCCTAAAGCCAGTAAGAATGTATTTATGTCCGCATTTTTTAAAAACTAAATTAGATTAAGATTTTTGTTACTTGCAACCAAAGGGCTTCTTTGGGTTAAATCACTGATCTAACTGAAAACCTGACTGTGATCACACAGACTCTGGATTTTGTGTCTCTGTTTAAATCTATGGCACTTCCATGCCCATCATAAGCCAACTGTACTCTTTCTTTTTCCAAAATGCCATGTTCTTCAGCCTTCTGGCCTAATTAGACCCCTTGTTCTGGACTTTCAGAGGTTATTCTGACTTGCTATATAAGATCTGATGTGAAAAGATGGTGTAAAGAAAGTCCAAGATACCCTCTACTCTGTATATATTAAACAATAGAGTTCCTAATAGAAAACAATGGCTCAATTTAACAGCAGTGTAGTGAATAATAAATTAATTAATTTATAAATATTGATGCCAAGTCCATTATTAACAACTACTGGAAGAACAGAATCACAGGGATGATGTCAGAAAAGAAGAATTCTTAGGAACAAAATAAATGCAAAAACTCAACATCCACAATCAATAAAAAAAACTGGTTTAGAGTGATGAGAAATAAAGAAAATATAATGGGAATGAAAAAATTGGCTACTATATTTTACATAATTTTTTTAGGAATAATCTGTATATTAAACTTGTAAAGAGAGACTGTAATGCGCTTATCAATCGACACTCTTATTAGGATGCACAATACATGTTTGTTGATGGTTTAGCAAAAAAGGGGGGCGATTTTTCTTAGAAACATACAGTACTATAAAACAACTGTAATCCTTTGTCTTTTATGCATTAATTATGTTTGCCTTCTACCAACTGGATGTGGGATATCTCTGTGGAGAGGTTTTTTTTTGTTTGGTTTTTTTTTATTGCTTTATGGAACAGTACGCCCAAACAATGGAAAGGCAGCAACTGAAATCATTGTGGAGGAGATTCAATGGTGTAGCAGAGATTGTCAACGCTGCTCAAAGGGGATATGACGTTTCGGGGTAAAATACTGCCAAAGGTCAAAATGTGGGACAAAAAAAAAAAAGAGAGATGCAAAATTACCCCATATGAGGTTGCTTCCCAAGGGTAAGACGTCTGGAGGATCAAGGTATAAAAGATACTGAAAACCTACAATTTAAGATGGTTAAATATGAGAGGATTTTAAACTAGTTAGCAACAGAGGATAAAGAATTAGCTGTGATCAATAAGGTGGTGATCAATTAAGGCTCTTTGGAATAGACCTTATAACATGTATCCCCCTTTTCAGATTATTGACCGTGATTATTTTAAAAATAGGATTAACACTATTATGAAAAAAAAAATGCCAGAAAGAATAAAATACGCAATTAAGACACAAAGATAAGTTTGAAATAATTCAGGAGAAGGGCACTTTTTATTTACAATTACTCTTTAACACTGTGGTTTTAAAATGTATTGTTTGAAAGAACAAAGAGCAGATAACTGACCAGGATGCAGATGTAAGACTGATAATGCAAAAACAGAATGAAAGGTATTTTAAAGAATAGATAACAGAAAATGTTTATGTTTTTATAGGCCACATCAAAAATATACTAATAAAATACATATGTAGATACAAGGAGATAAAGTACGTGAAGCTCTTTGGTAAGCAAAGAGTCACATAAATGCAAAGCACTATATATTATTGCACTTTGAAGTCCTTGTATTTCAATATGCATGTTCATATAAACAGAATCAGTGTCTTGCTTTGGGTAGTTTCCCCTTTTTTCTCTTTTTCGGGAGTGCAGGAATGGTATTTGAAAGAATTAAAATGAGAGCTATAAATATAGTCCTTTTTTTTTTTTTTTTTTTTTTTTTTGCGGTACGCGGGCCTCTCACTGTTGTGCCCTCTGCCGTTGCGGAGCACAGGCTCCGGATGCGCAGGCTCAGCGGCCATGGCTCACGGGCCCAGCCGCTCCACGGCATGTGGGATCCTCCCGCACTGGGGCACGAACCCGTGTCCCCTGCAATGGGCAGGCGGACTCTCAATCACTGCGCCACCAGGGAAGCCCTTAGTATAGTCCATATTTGACTATACATTTTTTAGCAGCACTGTTCAAAAATGGCTAAAAACAAGTAATCAAGAAAGGCTTAGAAGTAGAGTAAAAACCTAAAAAAGAAGAAAGTCAGTGAATGAAAGATGGATATTAGAAAGATTTGCATTATTGCATACCCATTATTGAGTTAAAACCAAAAGTATACATATTATTATTATATAGATTATAGAATGCCTCAGAAAATGTGGGATTGAATTTCCCAATAATCCATGATCATATACACTAATATCTTTATATACCTCCTGCATTACACAATGGATCCCAGATAATATCTTTTGGTCCACAGAAGAAGGTGTATTATACCGCACTAAGAACACATACTTTTCAGCTGAGATTTAAATTCTGATAGATCTACCCAAGTTGCAGTACTGATTTGGAAGTTGAGGTGACTCATTCTATAAAGAATGGTAAACCAGTGGTAAAGTATCCAAAAGAGTGGAAAGTGGAGGCAATAGCAAGAGGATGTAGTGAAACTTCAAGGTAGTATATTTGAAAAAGCATATTCAATATTACTTATTGTAATTTTTTTTTTTATTTTTTTTTGCGGTATGCGGGCCTCTCACTCCTGCGGCCTCTCCCGTTGCGGAGCACAGGCTCCGGATGCGCAGGCTCAGCGGCCATGGCTCACAGGCCCAGCCGCTCCGCGGCATGTGGGATCCTCCCGGACCGGGGCACGAACCCGCGTCCCCTGCATCGGCAGGCGGACTCTCAACCACTGCGCCACAAGGGAAGCCCCTTATTGTAATTTTTATATATGGTAGATAACGTGGTTTCGTTTTTGTAAGACAAGCTAAAGAAATGATGTGAGATTTTTACTTTCACTGAAAGAGGATGTTGAAAGGAAGTGTTTAAATATCTCTTGCAAGCCTACTTTTAGACAGGCATAGTGCTACATGCAGAAGATGCAAGATTTAAAAATATAGTATTTCTCTTCCTGGAGCTTCTGGGCTGTCTTACTCTGCTCAGGCTACCATAACAAAATACCATAGACTGGGTGGCTTAAAAAACAAAAATTTATTTCTCATGGTTCTGGAGGCTGGGAAGTCCATGATCAAGGTTGCAATCCATTGTGCTCCTGGTGAGAGCTTTCTTCGTGGCTTTTAGGAGACCACCTTCTCTCTGTGTCCTCATATAACTTTTCCTCTCTGGTGTCTCTACCCATAAGGCATTAATCCCATAGGACTAGAGCCCCATTGAAATGACCTCATCTAACCTAATTATGTTTCAAAGGCCCCAACTCCAAATACCATCATGTTGGGAGTTAGGGCTTCAACATTTGAATTGTGGGGAACACAGATCAGTCCACAGCATGGGCTAAAGAAGATAGAGAATTCACAGATTGGCGAATCTGCTACGTTAATAAATAAAATATTGCAAAAATCTCAGTAGCTCCAATGTGCCTGTTCCCGTCACAACCACACTGCCCATACTAGTGTCTAACGGCATTAATTGGTTTTTAATATTAATTAGTTCTGCCTGTTTTGAAAATTTATATAATGGAGTTATATAAAACATACTATTTTGTGTCTGGCTTTTCTTCAGTTGCAGTAACAGCCTGAGATTCATCAATATTGTTGGTGTAGCAATATTTCATTTATTTTCATAGACTTATAGTAGTCCATTGTGTGAAAATAGCACAGTTTATTTACCCATTTTATTTTTGGTGGTCATGTGTTTTCTCCCACTTTTGACTATTATAAATAATATAATTTATGAATATGTTTGTATATACGTTTTGGGATGCAGACATGCACTTGTCTGATAGGTGTATACCCAGGAGTGGAAATGCTGGGCCAGAGTATACGTATTTAGATTTGCAGATATTACCACACTGATCTCCAGAGTGGTGCTACAAATTTAACCCCCCTACAACAGAGTATGACAGTCTCAACGATGCTACGTCTTTCCCGATGTATGGTGTTGTTAGTCTAATTCATTGGCCATTCTGGTATGTGTGCAATAGTATCTAATTCTGATTTTAATTTGCATCTGCCTAAATACTTTTTAATGCATTTTTGCCAAGTTTTTTATTTGGTTGTCTGGGGATTTTTTTTTCTTATTGATTTTTAGGAGTTCTTCATGTATTCTACCAATACACAATTTGTCAGTTACATATGTTGCAAATATGTTCTAGCTCACTGTGGTTTGTTTATCACTCTCTTAATAGTAACTTTAATAAACAGAAATCTTAATTTTAATATATTTAAATTATCAATCTTTCCCTTTATGGTTAGGAATAATTGTTTCCTGTTTAAGAAATATTCACCTACACCAAAGCCTTAAATACATTTCATTTGTTATTTTCTAGCAGCTTCATGCTTTATCTTTTATATAAAAATAGAATTTGATCATAATCATAATATAATCCACCTGGAAGTGGTTTTTGTTTATGGTGTGAGACAGGGTTAAGATTTACTGTTTTCCCAAAGGGATATCCAAATGAACCAGCATCATTTACTGAATAGATGATCTTCTTCCTATCACTCTAAAGCACCCTTTTGTCATGAGGCAAGTGGCTTTACATGTTTTGGTCTTTTTATGGACTCCTTAGTCTATGTCAATGGCCTATTTATATTTCTACCCATATATCCACGTTGTCTTAATTACTGTGGCTTAATAACAATCCTTACAATCTTGTAGTGTAAGTGTTAAAACTTTGTTCTGCTTCAAACTTGGCTATTCCTGGCTATTTCCACTTTCATATAAATTTAGAATCTTGTCGATTTTTACAAAATAAAACTTCTGGAATTTTCATTGGTATTACATCTATGGACCAATTTGGAAAACACTGGCTTTTTTTTTTTTTAAGGGAATTCCTTTATTTTTATTATTTACTTATTTATTTATTTTTGGCTGTGTTGGGTCTTCATTTCTGTGTAAGGGCTTTCTCTAGTTGGGGCAAGCGGGGGCCGCTCTTCATCGCGGTGCACGGGCCTCTCACTATCGCGGCCTCTCTTGTTGCGGAGCACAGGCTCCAGACATGCAGGCTCAGTAGTTGTGGCTCACGGGCCTAGGTGCTCCGCGGCATGTGGGATCTTCCCAGACCAGGGCTCCAACCCGTGTCCCCTGCATTGGCGGGCAGATTCTCAACCACTGCGCCACCAGGGAAGCCCAACACTGACATTTTTATTCATAATATGCCCTTCCTCATATTAAGGCTTTCTTTAATCTTTCAAAAATATTTTGTATTTTTCCATGTAATATTTTTGTACAAATTTTGTGAGAGTTTTTATTAGGTATTCAGTGGTTTTTGAGGTTATTGCAAATAATAACAATTTTCTTAATTTCACTTCATAAGTGTTTGTAGTTGATATATAGAAATACAATTAATTTTCTTTACTGACTTTATATCCAAAGACCATCTTAAATGTAGATATTAATTCCAATAGTTTCTCCATAGATTTTTTTACGATTTTCTTTCTACATGCATATATATAATCTGGAAAAGACATTTTTGTTCTTCCTTTTGAATTCTAATTTTTTTTCACATGTTGCACTGGCTACAATCTTGAGTACATATTTGAATAGATGTGTGATGGCAGTTATGTTTATACTATTTTTTAATCTCAGATGGAAATCTAACTATAAGTATTTTTTGTAGGTACCCTTTATCTAAAGGAGAATTTTCTTTATTCCTCATTTACCAATTGTTTTTGCTACAGCTGTTTTTCCTGCAACTTTTGAAATAATCAAATGATTTTTCTCTCTTATTCTATTAATGTGATACCTTACATTGATTGGTTAGTGATTATCCAATTTTGCATTTATAGACTAAATCCAACTTGGTTACAATGTATTTTTTTTATATAGATCACTGGATTTGCTTTGCTCTTTTTTTTAAGGGACTTAAGAGATATTGGTATATTGTTTTCCATTCTTGTAAAAATTTACTGACCTTATAAAACAAATTGGAAATTGTTCCCTCTTTGCTTTTCTCTGGAATAGTTCATATATGATTGGTATTTTTTCTAAATGATTTGCAGAATTCATTATTGAAATAAACATAGTCAAGCTTCTCTTAGAGGAAAGTTCTTATTTAGAGAGCCAACTAATTTAATCGATATCGGACCATTGCTTTCATTTTTTCAGTTCTTCTTGTGTCAGTTTTGGTATATTGTCACAGCTTTTTTTTTAAGGGAGAAACTTTGTCAGTTTTTTCTAAATTTTCCATTTCTTTGGAATAAAGTTCTTTTCAACTTGCCATTATTATCATTTTAATATTGATAGTTAATGTCTTAGTGGTGTCCCCTTTTTCATTTCTGACAGAGCAATTTGGTCTCCCTCTACTTTCTTTCTTTTTTTTTTTTTTTTTGCGGTATGCGGGCCTCTCACTGCTGGGGCCTCTCCCATTGCAGAGCACAGGCTCTGGACGCGCAGGCTCAGTGGCCATGGCTCACGGGCCCAGCCGCTCCGCAGCATGTGGGATCATCCCTGACCGGGACACAAACCTGCGTCCCCTGCATCGGCAGGCGGACGCCCAACCACTGCGCCACCAGGGAAGCCCTCCCTCTACTTTCTTGATCAGGCTAAACAAATTTATCAGTTTTACGGATATTTTCACAGAACCAGTTTAGACGTTCCTCATCTTCTTTGTATTGTTTTTCTTCTGCATTATTAATTTTTACTATTATTGTCATTATTTCCTCCTTTCTACTACCTTTGTGTTTAATCTGCTGCTGTTTTCTAACTGCTTGAGATGAATAATTTTAGAACATTGATTTTAGTCTTTTTCTTTTATAATAATTTTATTATTATAGCAAAATATATGCAATATAAGTATGCATATACTAGTTTTGATAAGTCAGATTTTCACTATCAATCAGCTCAAACTATTTTCTAATTTACATTTTGATTTCTTCTTTGATCCATGGGTTATGTGCAAGTTTGTTGCTTAATTTTAAAACATTTAGCAATATTCTTATGATCTGTTTGCTACTGATTTTTTACTAATTCTAATACAGAAAACACATTCTGTCTAATTTTATGATTTGACGTTTGTTGCAACTTGCTTTACTGCACAGTGTATTGTAAATTTTGATAAATGTCCCACATGCACTTGAAAACAATGTTTATTCTGTGGTTGCAAGTGATTACATAGAAAGGTAGGTAGGTAGATAGGTAGGTAGCAAAAATCAATTAGGTGGTTTGTAATTGTGTGGTTCAGTTCTTCCTTTTTCCCTTACTAACAGAAATGTTTGTTCTATCAGTGAATAATAGAAATGTTAAAAGGAGTGTTTATAAAGTTTCCCCTTTCAATCCTATCAGTTTGGGTGTTATAAATATTACTCTTAGGTGCATAAAAACTTATAATTATTATTTCCTCTTCTAGTTTTTTTTTCTTTAATATTATGAAATATCCATTTTTATCTCAAGTAATGCTTCTTACATTAAGGATTATTTTGTCTGATATTTGCATAGCTCCGCCAGCTTTTCTCCAGTTAGAGTTTGTGTGACATATATATTATTTTATTTTTTTACTTTCAATCTTCCTGTATATTTATATTTATATAATATACATTTATAATACATTTATATTTAGATTGATTGATAACATTTAAGTGCTATAATTTTTTTTTTTCTTTTCCTAAATCTAGTTTGATTATCTCTGATTTTTAGAGCAGGGGTTGGGAAACTTTTTCTGTAAAAGGTCAGACAGTAAATATTTTAGACCTTGTGGGCTACATCCAATGTGTGTCACAATTACTCAGCTCTGCTACTGCAGTGCAAAAGCAGCCATAGACAATACATAAATGAATGAATGTGACTGTGTTCCAATAAAACTTTATCTATTAAAAAAACCCAAACAAGGGGCTTCCCTGGTGGCGCAGTGGTTGAGAGTCCGCCTGCCAATGCTAGGGGACACGGGTTCGTGCCCCGGTCCGGGAAGATCCCACATGCCGCAGAGCGGCTGGGCCTGTGAGCCATGGCCGCTGAGCCTGTCCGTCCGGAGCCTGTGCTCCGCAACTGGAGAGGCCACAACAGTGAGAGGCCCACGTACAGCAAAACAAACAAACAAACAAACAAACAAAAAAACAGGCAACAAGACAGTTTCAGCCTGTGGAGTGTAATTTTCCAACCCTTTTTAAAAAGTATTAATTAAATTCATATTGATTGTTATATCTGATATGTTGGGGGTTAACTCTTTCATTTTCTCTTTGTCCTACTTGTTATACATTCCTTTTTTTCCCCCCTGTAATGACGGCTTTAAAAAGATATTGTTTTTAAAATTTTGTTCAACTTTTGTTTTTTATTCTTGTTTTTTATTATTTTTTTGCTGGGGATGTTGATCTGCAGCAAGCTAATGTGGCATAACCAAATGAAGTTTTGTTTTTTCTCTTTGTATACACAAAGAGAAAAATGCATGTACATGTAATCTCCTTTTTCTCACTAAATACAGACGGAAGAAAGGAGATTCACAGCAACGTATTCTCACCTATGTCCTGAAAACACTCAAATTAATGAAAGTTAACATATACTTCAGGTTATATTTTGTTTATTTTTTAATACCAGCAGGACTCTAGAATCCTGTTTATGTGTAGATCTTGTAGTTTTTATGTAAGCTCTTCTGATCTTCTCCTATTGCAATCTTTTAGATTGATATGCATTAAAGTTCCCTTCCCACAGTCACACCCATTCAAACAAACAGGCACCTTGACCATATGCCTTCTTGATGGGTTATTGAATTGCTTATTTGGCCACTTAGTCATAATTTCAAATGCCTGTAACTTCACTTTGCAAATTACTTCCACCACAATTGATCAGAATAAGTCCGCATATTCTGCTAGGAAGTCTTTCAACTACAAGGTATTAAGAAATAACTCTTTTCTTCATTTCCTGTTTTCCATGAAGTATCTTAATATTTTTTATTCCATAATGACATTTTTATAACCCATTTATTGTCTATATTATTTCTTTTATTTTATTCTTTAATTGCATAATCTGTCATGAAAATTTGTTTTGTATAAAGTAAAATAAATATTAAAATTTTTTGTAATTTTCCTCTCATCATTCAATACAATTTTAAACTCATCTATGATCAATTTTATCCAAAACTTTAAATAAAACTAAAAGACAATGAAATAAGACATGGTGGTATGATATCATCTTTCATACACATATTCCAAAGTCCTTTACCATGTTTATACAGTAAATGTGTAAACAGAGACACATGCAAGGTGATTTAACTTGGTTAGGTCCATGTAGGGGAAGTGATCTGCCATAGTTAGTTCCCAGATCAATCAGTTCATCTGTTAATCAATGTGTATGTACTGTGTCCAGTGTTGGTTGCAGCAATGACTGTTAATCAGGAGAGTGCATCAGATTCCCCTGTGATGGTTTTAAACTAACGTATCAAGGATCCTAAGCCCTAAGGTACAGTAAATTGGAACATGTGGATTATTAAAGAGTTCTACAAATGATTGGGATGCACAGTCTTTCCTGAGAAATACTGCTTTAAGCCACTGGAGGATAAGGAAGAAATAGGGCTTGACTCAGTAAATTTGAAAAAAAAAAAAATATCAAGAAGGACTTTAAAATGTATAAAATAACGTATAATTAAAAATTGAATTTTCTGGCACAGTGTGAGTTAGAAAGGCTTCATTAGGAAGATTAGAATTGATTTGGACCTTCAAGAACAGGTTGGATTTGCAGAGCTGGTAGGAGTACATGGGAAGGAAAAAAAATATAATATAAGCAAGAGCATAGAGGCAGAAATAATAACTGTTTGGGAATCAGGGCAGAGAACAAGCTGAAGTTACCTCAGAGTAGAAACTGTTTCTGTCTGGTTCACTGCTTTATACACAATATTATCACCTGTTGAACAAACACAAGTAAATGAATGAACCTATCAATCTATCAATAATTAGAGTAGCATGTTCTTATGTTGGAGTAGTCAGAAATAAGTATGCATATTCAGAGCAAGATCAAATTAAGGATGACCTTGAAAGCCAGCAAAAGAGCTAAAACAGGTGCAAATAAATAAAAATAATATTTTAGCTAGATTCATCAGGGAATCACAAACAACATGTACTAAGAGAGATTCCACCCTTGAACAAAAGCCAGCTGGAAATGTGTTGCAGGAATATAGGTGTGCAATAATCAAGGTCTTGCACTGTTTTCAGAAAATAAAAATAAAAGATATCTAGCAAATGAAGAGGGCATGTGTGGTGCTAAAAAATCCATCAAAGCAGATTTCAAATATCATTATTTGATTGTTCAGTTAAATACCGCGTTTAGCTAATTTGATGTTTTGTCACCCTTAAATTGCACTTGTCCTCTCATTCCTCTCCTTTCTTTATCCTTTCATACCTATCCCCTTATTCTTGAACTTTTTATCCTTAAATATATTCAGCTAAAAACATTAAATACTAGAAAATTCTGGTTGCTGAAATTTTGATTATAATTGACAATATTCTATTTGCATAACATTTAAAAAACTTGATTTAGACTTCAATATTTTAGAATTGATTTATTCTAGAGTGAGGATAGAAGAATAAAAATGAAACATCAAAAATTTGCTTTAAAAAAAAGACAAGAGGGCTACCCTGGTGGCGCAATGGTTGAGAGTCCACCTGCCGACGCAGGGGACACGGGCTTGTGCCCCGGTCCGGGAAGATCCCACATGCCGCGGAGCGGCTGGGCCCGTGAGCCATGGCCGCTGAGCCTGCGCGTCCCGAGCCTGTGCTCCACAACGCACAGGAGAGGCCACAGTGGTGAGAGGCCCGCGTACCGCAAAAAAAAAAAACACAAGAGATGTTAATATCCTTAGCATATCATGTATATAGTTCAGGTAGTTTAGGTAAATGCCAGAAATCTGAGATCTGTTATTTGAAACATTTTTTAAAAAGTCTGGACAATATTTCACAACTTTTGTCTTTATATATCATATTTTATAGGCTGTTACTTTCTTCACTCCTTATTAGTTTTTCATAAAAATTTTAATTTAGTCATATGAATTAATGTGCTTACTTGAAGAAATACAGCCATTTTACAGGCTGAGAATATGTGAAATAATGACCACAGAATTATATTACACAGTATTTTAACAGTATATAGAATGGAAGCTCTGAGTCTGAAGCTAAAAAACAAAACAAAACAAAACAAAACATAATTAGCAGATCTTTAATTGCTTTATGGGATTATGAAAGAAAGAAATGAAATCTAAACTACAGAATATCCTCAGCCTCACAATTACCTGAAGTATGACTGATGAAATTCTAAGAGAAGAAATAAATATATAAGTCCATCTTCATAGAGAATTAGATATTCAAAGCAGTCACATTCACTCTTTCAGACCTTTGGGGGAATGATACAACTAATTCAAGGAATTACCATCCATCTTAATGGACTAAACAGGCAGGGGGAAGATATATTTCCTCTGCTTCTTATTAACAGGAAGTTTTAGCTGCAATGAAAATCTATTCAGCAGG
>NW_006775239.1:356652-439324 GCF_000442215.2 Lipotes vexillifer | reverse complement strand
TCAGCAGGAGAACAGAGAACCTGTATTATTATGGTTTAGGTAGGCTGGAAACAACAAGAATTTTTTCTGAAGAAGACAAAAAAAAATGAGGTCAAATGCAGAAATTATTGCTGGGTTTTAATGGGTTCAGATGCCCTTAGGAAGGAGAAATTAACAGTTGCCAATGGACCAAAACAACATCTACCTCTAAAAAGCTGAACTATATCAGTGCTCACTGGATATGCCCCCACCACCACCCCTCTCTAATGTGCTTGTTTTGACACCATCCATGGATTACACAACTGACCTTTGAAAACCCATGGTTATTTGAAAGCTGATGTTTCTCTTACTAATGCCAATTTACCTAGTCTTAAATGAGAAGGAAAAAGATGGGAGAAAAAACGGTTTTGCACACAAAAGGTACATTAGCTTGAACATTTGCATGTTTGTGTTTAAGTATAGGCATCTATCAAAGATTCAAACCAAAGTGAAACTAGAAGAGTATTTAAATCATGCATGGATTTTAGAGACAGAGAGAGACATCTACTGGTCCGTTTATTACCGATCCCAAGCACCACCCCCTCCACTGTAATTAACGTAACGTTTTCTCTCTTTACAGCTGACAGCCAAGAGAATAATTAGAGTCTAATAAAACACGAAAAAGTCACAAATGCAAAGTGGAATAAACAGTAAACAGTGAAGGAAGAGAGGCTCCGGGAGTGTGATGGCTGGGTAATGCCATGGATAAACTGTGTGCACATTGACACTGTCACGCTCTCCGCAGCCCCAAGTGTGCTGGTAGCCTGGTGCAGACAGACAGCTCGAATTAATCCCAAGAGGAGCGCATGACAGGCGAGTGAAGCAGACAATTAGAATGAAGGAGGAAATTGGAAATGGCAAAGGTGTGAACATATGTCAAATTACAACTAAATGATAAATTACAATTCTGTCATTGGAATAAGTGGTAATTAAGAAAGATTTCAGCTATCCCTCTTGAAAAAAATAAGAGAGAATCACATTTTTTCCCCCAGTTTAGATTTGTTTGCTGAATTGTTTCCATCCATCTCACACATGGGGCTGGATCTTCCTGATTTGGGGGGCTGCATTATTTGTGTATATTAAGGATAATTCTTTTTTTCCCTCTTCCCCATTTTCCAGACTGGCAGAATGATAGTGTCAAAATGAACAGGAAGCTGATAGTATCTGATATAAAAACCTGCACTGAGGTTTGGAGAAAAAAAAAAAAAAAAACCACGAGGTTTGCTGCTGAAGCTGCTGCTGCACTCTAATTATTTTAAACAAGCTCTGCACAGTCCAGCTGACAATTAGGAAATTCTGCTTTATGGCTTGGGGGATTCATAAGAAACCTCATAATCACTGTATACACGTCCTTTTCGTTTAGACAGTAATGAATGTGGGTGGGGTTTCTTGGCAGTTTTCGGCCACTTAACCACAATTTAAAACAGCTGTGTAATTATCATGAGTTTTTTTGGGTTTTTTTAATCCAACATCCAATTCCAATTTAGAGTTTGTAACACCTGTGGTTTGTTTCAACTGCTAGGACCAAGGCAGGGGGATAACAAGCAAAAATGCAGTGTGGGCAAAAGCAGTGCAAGAGAGGGCTCCTTGTCCCACGGGGTCACTACACTCCAGGACCCAAATGAGGAAGGAATCTTCCAAAGGCAGATCTCACACTTAAATATGAGGTGCTGTGTGCAAGGAGGTGGTCTTCAGCAGAGTCAAGACAGTGCAGACTAGGCTTCAACTCCTTAAAAAAGCAGATGTGTCTCTGACTTATATAACCCTTGCAAACTCTATTAATAAGGGGGAAAAAACAGCATGCCAATGGAAAGGGCCATACAGGTCCTGTACCCATGGTGACAATCTTTGATTATCTAGCGCATCTCAAAACAGAATTTCATTTGATGATAATTTTCCCCCTATTATTAGGTGAATACTTAAACATTAATTTTAGAAATACTACAACAACCCAAATAATAGTAATAATAGTAAATTACATTAGGATTTGGACTGAAATAAAATTTCTTATCACGTAAACAAATACCCACCACATGTTATTCTAATTTTGGGAGATAAGCCAACTCCAAATTTTCCGTGCATTATTTACGTTTTTTTCTAAGTGCTTATAACATTAAATAGCTATTGTTCTACATTCACAGCATAATGACTGAGTACAGTTATCTAGTGTCTAAAAAAGAAGACTGAAATAGTGAAAGCTCCTCTTAGAACATATGCAAATATTTACATCATTTCCTTTTCACCCTCCTTCTAGGGCAAAAAAGAGACTAACAGCCAAAAAGCTAAATAAAATTCTCTAACAGAGAGGTCAGAAACTCCAATGATCTTCCGGTATAAATCAATTTCTAGCAGATGTGGCCAGATATTACAGTTCAAGGCCTTGAAAGCTTAATTGGGGAAGCATGTTAAGAGTTAAAGGGCCAGAGTCACGTTAATTACATGAGGTTTTCCTTGTAGAAAATCTGCCCAGAACAATGCCACCATCCCTCTTTCTTTTCTTTTTTTTTTTTTGCTATGCGGGCCTCTCACTGTTGTGGTCTCTCCCGTTGCGGAGCACAGGCTTCGGACGCGCAGGCTCAGCGGCCATGGCTCACGGGACCAGCCACTCCGCAGCATGTGGGATCCTCCCGGACCGGGGCACGAACCCGTGTCCCCTGCATTGGCAGGCGGACTCTCAACCACTCCGCCACCAGCGAAGCCCCATCCCTCTTTCTTAGATAGGGGTATGCTCCTCCACTACACTTTTATAATTTGGCGAGGTTTATTTATAGTCACCTGTATGCTTCACAAGTAACAGAGACTAAGGTGTTCATTTATTATATTCTTAATACAGTTTGGGTTAAGAAGAAGCTTCTGACTTTATGCCTGAAGGGTCCAAATATGAAACAAATTAAGAGCTGGTTTCAATTCTTCTCTTGAAAAATAAGAGGTGAGAAAAAAGATGAATTCTAATTGTTGCTCCAATACTGTTTCTTCCCAGAAATAGGAGTTCTTTTATGGAAACCTGAATATAGGAAAGTAGTCAGAAAAAATCTACTTTTATGCCAGTCAAGGGAAAATGTTCATAAAATAAAATCTGACAAAAACATCATTAAACAGTCTATAATAAAAATTGAATGGAAAATGATGTCAGTCATTATGTCATCATTTTAATATTTGGGCTTTGACCCTAATTCCTGACACAGAGTTCCTAAAACCTTTGGAATTCCCTGGGTGATAACAGTATCTTTTGTTCTAATGAGGTGAGTCTTGGTGAGCTCCTCGATGGGAATTAGTCATCAGAAAGACCAAGCCATGATTAGAAGCTTGGAATTTTCATCCCCATGACTCACTCTCTAGAGAGAGGAGAAGGGCTAGAAATGGAGTTAATGGTCTATCATGCCTAGGTGATGAAGCCTCCATAAGAATCCCAAAAGTATGGGTTTCGGAGAGCTCCAAACTGGTGAACATACGGAGGTGCCAGGAGAGTGGTGTGCCCAGAGAGGGCATGGAAGCTCTGCACCCCTTTACAATTATCTTGCTCTAGACATATCCTCCATCTGGATGTTCAATTGTATCCATTATTATATCATTTTATAATAAACTGGTGAATAGTAAATAAACCATTTTCCTGAGTTCTGTGAGCCACTCTAGCAAATTAATTGAACCTAAGGAAGGGGTTTTTGGAATCTCCAATTGGTAGACAGTAAGTGAGAAGCACAGTAACTACCGAACTTGCGATTAGCATCAGAGGGTGGGAGGGGCAGTCTTGTGGGACTGAGGCCTTAATCTGGGGGAAATCTCATGCTATCTCCAGGTGGAAAGTGTCAGTTGAGTTAAATTGTAGGGTACCAATTGATGTCACAGAATTGCTTGGTATGGGAAAATCCCCAAAACATCTGGTGTCAACAGTGCTAGGAGGGCTTCCCTGGTGGCGCAGTGGTTGAGAGTCTGCCTGCCGATTCAGGGGACATGGGTTTGTGCCCCGGTCCGGGAAGATCTCACATGCTGCAGAGCAGCTGGGCCCGTGAGCCATGGCCTCTGAGACTGCGCGTCCGGAGCCTGTGCTCCGCAACGGGAGAGGCCACAACGGTGAGAGGCCCGCGTACCAAAAAAAAAAAAAAAAGTGCTATGAGTGTGACGGTAGTGTGACAGTAAAGGAGAAGTGTAAGAGAAGTGTAAGTTTCTAAACAGACTGCTATGGCAAACGTTGATGAATTTCCACTTACAGTCTTGACAATACCTGGTACTTGATTTGCCTTTTCACCAAAAGAAAAAAAAAAAACCCATAAAACTAGATAAAATATATGCAGCAGCTATTTTCAGACATAAACAGTAGGCAGTGGAAGACTATAAACTCTGAAGTAATTATTGCAATCACCCTGGCTTCTGGCTGGAAATAATTTATTGCTCCAGTATACAGGGTTTTTGAGCCCAAATTGAGTAACAGTCTTGCTGAGCTTCAGATTCAGTTATAAGAGTTCGAGTCAGCTAAAGTGGCCAGAATTTTCAGAGTACTAGGTAAGAAGGAGCAGCATAGAGTTAGAGGACAGAAGTCTTCCTGGGGATCCAAAACATGAACCTTGGCTAAAGGCTGGCCTGGGTATGCACAGAATAAGACTCCAAAATACCTAGAGGTAACCACTTTATGTGAAATTTACTGCTGAATGGTAAGACCAGAAATTATAACCAGCCTAAGAGACCTTGCTGAGCAACCTGACTACTCAGTAAAGGTCTAGAAAGCCTATGTGTTAGGTTTAAGAAAATACCTAGAACTAAATTCATGGATTGACCTTTAATGAGATGTTTTCTAGGGAGTTCCCTGGTGGCCTAGTGGTTAGGATTCTGGGCTTTCACTGCCATGGCCCAGGTTCAATCCCTGGTTGGGGAACTGAGATCCCACAAGCTGTGCTGTGTGGTTAAAAAAAAAAAAAAAAAAAGGTTTCTAATCACTTCTGGTAATATTCTGGTCCTAAAGACTATTTTACATTGTATTAATATAGCAACCCTATTTTTCTTATGCTTATTAACTGCATGGCATATCTGTTTCCATCATTTTACTTCTAATCTATTTATCTATTTATATTTAAGTTTCATGTCTTGTAAAAAAATATATAGTTCGGTCTTTTTAAAAAAAAATCCATTCTTACAATCTTTCGCTTTTAATTGTAGAATATAATTCATTTGTCCATCTGCTTGGATTTAAGTTTATCTTCTTGTTATTTCTTTTCTAGTCATTTATTTTTTTTTTAATTACTCACTTCTTGCCTTCTTTTTTGGTTAATAAAATATCTTTAGAATTCTCTTTTAATTTCTCTATTGTCTTTTATCTTTTTATTATTTTACATTTACCCTGGAAATTAAAACTCTGACTTATCATGGTATTTTTGTGGTAAGAATATTTTATTATATTTCACCACATATATATGAAAATGTTATGAGACCTAAATTAATAAAAGATATACCATTCTTATGAATTGGAAGACAATATTTTTAATATATCAATATTCTTTAAGTTGATTTGTAGATTGAATGCAATTTCCACCAAAATCCCAAAAAGTTTTGTGTGTGTGTATAAATTGAGAAGTTATTTCCAAAAATCACATGAAAATGCAAACATCTTGCAGTAGTCAGGAAAATCTTGAAAAGAAGAACAAATTGGAGTACACACACTGTCTAATTTCAAGACTTATTGTAAAGCTACCATTATCAAGCAACATGATACAGATGTTAAGACAAATAACTAGATCAACAGAATAGAATATAGAGAAATTAGATTCACATATAAAATCCCAAGGCAAGTCAATAAGGAAAGGAATGTCTCTTTAACAAATGGTGATGGAAAATATAGATTAACATATTGAAAATAATAAATATCAACACCTACCTTGCCCCATACACAAAAATTTATTCAAGGTATCATAGACCTATATATAAAACCAGTAGAATATCTTTGTGATCTTGGTACAGGCAAAGATTTCTTAAACAGGACAAAATATCCTACCATAAAATAAAGAATTGTTAAAATGGACTTCATCAAAAATTAAAACCTCTGCTCACCAAAAAAAAAAAAAAAATCACTATTACAAAGAACAAAATTATTTGCAAAATTTGCAAGAGACTTGTGTCCAGACTATATAATGAAGCTCTACAACTCAATAAAAAGACAAGCCAACAATTAAAAAATAGACTGATCTTGAATAGGTACTTCTAAAAAGAAGATATATGAATGGCCAGCAGTACATGAGAAAGCTGCTCAACATCATTAGTTGTCATTAGTTAAAACCAAAATGAGATACACTTCCGCACTCACCAGATTGGCTAATATGAAAATAGACTGATAAACTAATGTTGCTGAGAATTTAGTGCAATTGTAACTCTCATTCACTGATGCTGGGAATATAGAAAATTGTGAAAACATATACTCACAAAAAGACTAGTAAGAGGGGGCTTCCCTGGTGGCGCAGTGGTTGAGAGTCCGCCTGCCGATGCAGGGGAAACGGGTTCGTGCCCCGGTCCGGGAAGATTGCCACGTGCCGCGGAGCGGCTGGGCCCGTGAGCCATGGCCGCTGGGCCTGCGCGTCTGGAGCCTGTGCTCCACAACGGGAGAGGCCACAGCAGTGAGAGGCCCGCGTACCACAAAAAAAAAAAAAAAGACTAGTAAGAATTTTTAGAATTGCTTCATTCATTATATCAGGAAATTAGAACAAATCCAAATGTATATTATAGGTGAATAAGAAAACAAAATGTGGTATATTTGTATGTTGGAATACTCAGCAATTACAAAGTACTACTGATATATACAAAATCATTTATGTATTTCAAGAAGGTTATGCTGCACAAAAGAAGTCCCTGTCAAAACAATACATGCTGTTTGATTCAATTTTTTAGACATTAAGGAACAGGCAAAACTTATCTTTAGTAGTAAGAAACAAAACAGTAGTTACCTCTGAGACAGGGTTGTGAATTCAATAGGATGGGACACCAGTGACTTGGGTGATATAAATGTTTACCTTGATTAGAGTGACAGTCACAGAAGTTTATATGATTGTAAAACCTCCTCGAATTGCACCCCTAAGACCTAGGTATTATATAAATTTTAACTCAAATTGTAAAATTGCTTGAACAGGGCCACTGTTAATTAGAAAATCTCTAGTACTATTACTCTCTACAAATCTTCCTGAAAGCAATCAAGCACTTTGGACAAAGCAGTTAACTCTTTCTGGTAACTGGGCTGCTGGTCAATAAATTGCTGTTGATTCGTTCTTTTCTGTCATATGGATACAGTATCATGCTTGCCCAGCTGTTAGCAAGACTGTGGCTATCAGAAACATAGCAATAAGAAATTGTTTTACATAGTAATAATCATCACACCTTAGATTTGAAGTAGAATCCTGTTTTAATGACTACAATTACAAAAACTAACTTTCTTTTTAAATGACAGACCACTTCAGTACCCCAGCCAGTAGCACTTAAACTTGTTTTGCTTTTCTGATGTACATATGAAGAAAGCCATTCAAGAGGTACTTTATAAAAGATATCTTGTTTGGCAAGAAAATTCTGTATATCATCATTATCAAAATGAATCTATAAATGATCGGTATTTTGATAACAATTCAAAGTATTTGGGGAATTAATTCAGGAAGAAAATTAGTAGAGCCTATAGCATTTCCTTCCATACATCTCTTCTTCTTGTTCTTTGTCAAAGTTAGTTGATCCAACATTTCTAGAGACATAAATTACTAACTAAAGAATTCCTACATCAAAAATGACCTTGATAATCCTAATAAATAGTAATTTTAATTGGACGTGTTATAATGCTTAAGAGCTTTGGCTCTGGATTCAAACTGATCTGGATTCGAAAATCAGTTCGTATTAGTTAGGATACCTATTGGATTGCTGAGAGAATAAGAAAGAGAGAGAACCCTAAATACAAAAGTATAAAAAGACAACTAAGGTGGCTTAATCCCTTTCATGTAAAACTCCAGCAAGTTGTCCCATTCTGGCTGTGTGGTTTGACACTGTTGGGTTCTCAGGCTCCTTGCATTATGTTGCTTTGTCACACTTAACACACAGCTTTCAGACACGTGGCTGAATAAGTTCCAGTCCCTTTAAAGATAAGACTCAGAAGTTGCAACCAACATACTTCAGTTCAAAACTATTGACAAAATCATAGTATCATGGTTATCTATAACTAACTTCAAAACAGGATGGGGCTACAGATGAATGGATACAGAAGATGTGGCACATATATACAATGGAATATTACTCAGCCATAAAAAGAAACGAAATTGAGTTATCTGTAGTGAGGTGGATGGACCTAGAGTCTGTCATACAGAGTAAAGTAAGTCAGAAAGAGAAAAACGAATACTGTATGCTAACACATATATATGGAATCTAAAAAAAAAAAAAAAAAAAAAAAAAAAAAACGGGCTATGAAGAACCTAGGGGCAGGAGAGGAATAAAGATGCAGACGTAGACAATGGACTTGAGGATATGGGGAGGGGGAAGGGTAAGCTGGGATGAAGTGAGAGAGTGGCATGGACATATATACACTACCAAATGTAAAATAGATAGCTAGTGGGAAGCAGCAGCATAGCACAGGGAGACCAGCTCAGTTCTCTGTGATCACCTAGAGGGGTGGGAGGAAGACGCAAGAGGGAAGAGATATGGGGATATATGTATACCTATAGCTGTTCACTTTGTTCTACAGCAGACACTAACACACCATTGTAAAGCAATTATACTCCAATCAAGATGTTTAAATAAGTAAATAAATAAGAGGATGGGAAATGGAGTTTCAAGCTGGGGTTTAAGCTACATGCCTAATCTAAACTTAGGGGTTTTATTACTGAAAGGAGAAGAGGAGAATGGATATTGGGAGACAACTAGTAGCCCCCAAATCATTACTTATTTGTTGTGTGGCCATAGGTAAGGCCTTTTCACTCTCTGACTCAGTTTCCTCATCTGTAGAATAGGAATGTTGATCAAACTTGCACCAAAGTTTTACTGAACACTGACTAGGTGTCAGGCAATGAGATAAGTACTAATGGATGTTGGTTATTGTTATTTAATGTGCATTATTCATTTGAAGAACTGTTAACAGGAGCCTCAACGGATATTTCCTTTCATTCTCCACTAATAATGTAAGGTCAAGTATTTTCCCAGGAAGTTTTTCAGGATTTTTGAGTTCGAGATTTTACCACAGAGTGCACCAATGGCATCTCTGTAGATTTAAAAAGAGAACCTTTAGCCAGTAACTGTGCTTACTGACCATAATTTAAATTGATATCCTGCTTCTGCCAGTTCTTAATAGCTAAAAAAGTATACATTTGTGAACCTAAAATACTTTCACTCACACTTTTAAAAATGAATCTATATGCTCTTCATTTTTGCCTATAAGGATAATAGTACTTAGACTCAGCCTCTCTCAGATTCTGACATGTTCCCACAAAAATATTTATGTAGAACCACCAAATAATCCTTGTGCCAGGAATGTACACTAATTTACCCCAGTATTTTAAAAAAAATTAACATATGACCAAACTGTATGGAAGCTGAATTTATAATATTTGTATATTTTTAAATTTTCAATTTAACATTTGCATCAGTCAAATTACAATTTCCAGCAAGCATATTTAAACTTCCAGCAAGCATATTTAGCCTGTAGAAACAGGATTTTATTTTCTTTTTCCCTCTCTCTTTCTTTCTTTCTTTCTTTCTTCCTTTCTTTCTTTCCTAAAATTATAATCATATATAATTACCATTAATTAAATGTAAAATTACATAAATAATTTTATTATCACATAACATTTGGGTGGGGCACTTAAAATGTGCCAGATATTTCAAATCCAATTTTTTCGTGACTGATGACTACTGAAATTATCCGACTACAAGCTTCAGACCACAACAATGTCATGTCTTCAATGGCAATGATTACTTACAAAGAATATTTTCTGACAGAATCATTATTCCAGCTTCAACAACAATAACTGGTCCTTATTAGATTACATCACTCTACAGAATATGAACCATCTTTGTACACTGTCTCAGGCATTTGAGGTTACATTGGATGCACTATTTTGTGAAAAGTAAACCTATTAAACAAACCACAATTGATGCACACTTAAATTTGTATATATAATTTCCAATTTAATTCAGAAAGCTATTTTTACTATAAAGACCCTTCCTTTCCTCTCTGTCCATCATCCATTTTCTAGATATACCAACACAGAAATTTAAAATAAAACAAAACACAGAAAATTATTTTACTTTCTAACTCTAGGTCTGAAACTTAGAAAACAAACTATTGTGTCAAGTAAGAAAAATAAAGGTAAAAAGATTACAAATTCTAGGTTATAAGTAAGCTAATGTACAACTGGGGCAAACTGTACACCTTCTTTCTTGTCATTTGCTGCAAAAGCCTCCTTATCTAGTATAGCACCATTCTGCTTACAGTTGAAAACTCTGTACCTGATATTGACCTTTGAAAGAAACCAAGGACAATCTTTTAAAAGACCAATCAGATTAAAAGACCATAAAAGTGCTAGTTCTGCCATTGCCAGAAGCACTAACTGAACCTCTAAAGAGAATTTTTTGCCACAAGAACAAAAAAATAAAGGATCTAGACAAGTTTCTGTAACATGCACCACCCTTAACAAGGGAGCTAGAAAAGAAAGCATATCAACTCAGCTATTAGGTTGGATGAATTAACAAGAGTGGCTTGATGCCTTCAGAGCTAGGCAATGTTGTGTTATGGTTTTACCTTAAAAAAAATTCCTATGTGTAGTCAGCAAGACTCTGGCCTTTTAACTTTTAACATGCTTCTACAGTTAAGCTGCTCTGCTCTACACGCAAATAGCTGTCCACAGCTGCTGCAAATTGATTTATCCCCAGATACTGGCTGCAGTTGATGACCAAATTGTCACAGTGAAACTCTTTAGCAATACAAGATGTGTTTGGCCTAATATAACCTGATTTTAACCCGATTTTTAAATGTACTGGCATTTGCACAAATTCTTTTTTTTTTTTTTTTTTTTTTGCACAAATTCTTAAAGGAACATTTAAGTTGTATTTAATATTCAACTTATCTTTTCACCTCAGAGTGGCTGAAGGTTTTTGGGGTTTTTTTTTTGCATCAAACTTATGATATAGCCCTCAAAGTATCGTAGAAGCCACAGGAAAGATACCATGGTATTAAAGCATCCAGGTCATAGACAAAGCCAGAGCTAGATTTTGTACAGAGAGCACTAATTCAGATCACATTTGGGATTCAGTAAACATTACGTATGTCCTCATGGTACCCGTAAAATAGGTTAATCACAATGAAACCAAAGCAAAAATAAAACACAACAAAATTATTCTTTAAATAACCTGTAGACATTATAAATATATTATAGACCTATGTGTACAGAAGATGTATGCTGGTGGAAATCTGTGAATAAAATATATTTTTGAAAGTATGACATGTATATTATTATTTTCTTTATTCACAAAGTGGAATACTTTGAGTTCAGGGTAATCTCAGTATGGGTCTTCAAGGAATCTTTACCAAAGAGATTTTTCTCAAATACACAATCACATGCAGAGTGGAATCAAATTGGTTAAATGTTTGTTACTCAGACCATTTCAGGTCTCAAGGAACTTGCTTATGATCTACCCACATATGACTGATTCAAGCCCAATGAGGGCTTTCTCTAAGTAAGATGTAGTATGTAATTCAGGATATTAATCCAACTTGGTAAGAGGGAAATTCAATTTAAAAACTCTCAGTGAGAATTTCTGAAAGCATATTTAGCACAATTTACTGCTTCTGTTTTTAAGCAATAATTTATAGGCTACCACAAATAATTTATCTATTGGTGATATCCAAAATATCAAAGTTATTATAATATTATCAAAATTATATTACTAACACTTGATTCACAAGATCACTAAATAATACTTAGTGTAACATGCATTAAAGAAAAGGACTATGTCTAATCCCTATGTATAAACCAACATTTTTATTTCTTTAATGGCTTCTGGATGTCCCTAAAATATTAGTGGCTGACCCAGTTTCATACATAGATTGAATTCAATCACTTTTAATGTTGAACTAATTTTATCAGCAAGATTGCTTTTGTCCAGAACCTTCTCTTTTTTCATATGTGTGTGTTTATAATTCTTCAAAAAATGAGAGCAAGGGTAACATCAAAACATTCTACTATAAAAAAAATTATAGCAATTCTCTAAAAGCACTGAATTAATTATTTCAGCACTACTTAATGTAGACTATTCCTATAGAGAATATCTCAAATATAAGATAAATGACTTGCTAGCTGATAAGGTCTATAGAAATTCCTAATTCCCCTAATAGTAAAAAATAACTCCCAGGTTTCAGTCATTTCAGTAAATAAAAAATGTAAAAAGCATGTATAAATGAAAGAAATATCTGCAATGATATATGAAAAGTAGAGAGAAAATTAGGTCACTAAATGGAGACATGTATAATGAATTATTTGATGTCATATGTAAAAGAGTGTTCAGTGTTTATTGAAAGATGATTTTTAAATGGAAAGTTCATATACAAAGCATTGGTTTTAACCTGAGAAAAATAAGTGAGTCTGTCACAATTAACACACTTACATAAGGAGATTATAATTCATCCCGTCTGCTCATGGCAATATTAACCCATATCCTATACAATGAATTACAGGCTCTATATCACAATGAAAAAAGTGATAGAGAGGTTACAATTATGAAATTAATGGTAATATCTGAGAATCAAGCACATTTCCAAACACTGACAGTTGGGCATAAAAAACTCATATACTTGGTGAAAAAAGGGATTTCTATAGATAATCTAGAAATGTGTTTTTGTTACTGCTTCCAGATAAGTTGGAGACCACAATGAATTGGTTGTGAGTTCAACTGGGTAATTGATTTGTTTGAATTTAATATGTTGAGAAGTAAGTCACTGTACATTTCAGAATACCTAAGAAAAACTCTCTTTTCCCTTTTAAATTGTAAACTAACATAAATCCCTCATCAATACCAGCAACACCTTTTATATGAGAATGTATTTAACTTTTTAAGTAATTAATTAATTTCACTCTATAAAGATAATTTCACTTCATCAGTTTGGATGCCAATTCACTGAAATCAGGAAATTGGTGGAATTTTAATATATGTCACATAAGTTAAAAAAATGTTTTTAATGTTTAACTTGGAATTAATTGATTTCATCCTTTACCCAAGTGATGTTTAACTGAAGTATATGGAAGGAACTTTGCCTGTGAGAAACAGGAAAATCTCAACTGTATTTTGCTGTATTGTTTTCCCTTCCTCTGGGTTGTAAAAGGGCAGGACTAGAAAAATCCCTTGTTTCCTGTTCATTTAACAAACATTTTCACCTACAAAATGACTCCCTTCCCCTTCTCCCCCATTTGTGTCTCCCAAGCCTGCAGAGTTCACACACACATGCATCAACACCTGAGAGTGACAGGGGCTGATGTGTGTCTTCTTGCGGATGCAGTGCTCATGGTCATGAGGGAATGGATGTGTAATGCTGTGCTGATACCAGCCAAGTAATATAATGTGGTGCCGTTAGGAACATTATTCATAGTTGATGAACACATACCTTTTCTAGTGAAACACATACATTTCAGAAAGAAATGCATAGATCATTTACTGAAGCACATTTATTATAGCAGAATGTGTACCTCAACTAATGAAACACATAGATCATAGAGTAAAATGATTATCCTTATATCAAGCAGATTTAACCATTTATGGATGTTTTAGGGACAAACCAGTTTTGGTTAGCAGGCCAAAATTGAATTTACAAATAACAAACTCAACATTTTTCTGGATTAACTCTTCATGATTATCTATTATTTTGTATGTGACCTGCTGTTCAAAACAAAGGAGTTCCATGTGTCTTTGGCGCTACAGTTTCTTCTACAATTACTTATGCACAATTAACAGGACATTTATCTTTTAACATCCTTACTGGTGTGTTAACTAGCACTCAACATGAGTAACAGTGAGCAACTGAAAGATGATGTTTAGGGAAGGCAGGGGGTGTTTGCGGTGCCAATTTATTGATTCCCTTCAAATAAAATTTAGCACTTGCATTTTGACAGAATTGTATTCCAGGACCAGCAGAACATCTTGACACAATCTACCTTTATCTGCAGTAACAAATGCCAAGAAAGCCAGAAATAGGATGTGAGTCAGTGCCCTTGCCCCTCCAGGGTCAGCAATAAACTATCAATTCCCACTGTATAAATTCAGTTGGCTCTGGCTCTCTATTGCCCTGAGGAACAGAGTGGGTCAAACACTTTGTTTATGACTAAGGAATCCCTCAGTACACCAAGCTTTGACCATAACCTTAACTCACCAGAGCTGGGAATGGATGTGAATTCCAGCCCTTTGCTTTAGTGAGAACATAATTCACATGGATGAACATTGCGCTAAGAAACTTTGCGAGATTGATCTGATTTGTATCATTGTCCTGTATTGTGTGTGAAAGTCTGTCTTAGCCTGAGCTTCTCTTAAAGCCTTGCAGAATGGTCTCTGCCAGCTTTTGACTTTCTTTTAAAAAGCAAAACTAGGTTAAAGAATTCTCTTTTCCATTTTGCTTCTCTTTCATCCTATTAATACATGTGTGAACAAAGGTACAGAGAAGTAAAGGGGAAAAAACAAAGTCAAATGTGAAAAATGATTCCCAAAGGAAGGCAAGCAAAGTCTTTCTATATGCACAATATAAAATAAGTGTTTTTGTTCTTCATTATTTAATTCAGTGAATCAATCCAAATTTCAATTGCTTATCTCCATTCAGAGCAAGCCAATCTTAATTTCATCTCTTCTCTCTTTTTAGGATCTTCTCCTTGAGATTCAAGACGTTCTTTATTTTAGAATGAGACATTGCTCCTCTGATATTTGTAGCTGACTTTGGAACTGCCATTCTTTCCAACTTTGACTTAAAACTTGGTTACGGATGTTCATTATTTTTGAAAGTTTATATTTTTGAATGTACTTATAGCATATCATCATTTAATCTTGCATTTGTTGTTTATTTATTCCCCTTTCCTCATACTGTACAATGTTGATTCCTTGGGTACAAGAGGTATAGGAGATAAAATTGGATTAAATGGAATATTCAACATAATGCACAATGGGTTTTTCACTGTTACTCCACTTTTCCTTAAGTTATAGGAGCTCATTTCATTATTCAGTGAACCCTCTAGTGACCCTGGGATTTCACTATATAATTTATGTTTCCTGATACAACTCAACAGTGTAATCTTATGATTTATATGCTTCATTTATAATTTGATCATCTCAGTATAATGCATGTTTTTCTACATGATTTATGCACTTTATCCCATAATATATGTGTTTCCCTGTATGATATATGTATTCATCAGCCATGTATTACGGCCTTGGTGGCACATTTCTAGAAAAGGAGGTAGAATACCCCAGCCTGAGGGTAAGTCCTAAGGTTAATTGCAATCAATTCACCTTCTACACAATTACACTTTCATCCACAGGAGCTTGTGAAGTGAGCATGCTTAACGTGACAGCAGCAGGGAGGCAAGTGTGCCACTTTCTTTTATTTCTCCTAGATCCAAGAAAAAACAAATTCCTGCAGCAGATTGGGGAATTAGAGCCCCACATTTCAGGTTTTGCTGAAAAAGTATTTCAGGTATCATTAATCATATTTCCATCTTTCTGATATAACCTGATTCAAGCTGTAACAAACACAGAAACACTGACAATAAATAAACTTTCATTTCAAATAATCAGTTTTTTAAAAAAAATAATTATTGCTAAAGAATTATATTGAAACAACTCATAGAAGATCCTCCACAAAACATTCTTTCAAAAGAATTTTCATTAAACGCATTGGCTCAACAAACATCACTAAGTCTATGCCAAGCATTTTCATTTTCTAAAGGTTTCTTCTCTTTTACATTGACTCATCCATTGATTTATTCAACAAATATGTATTAAGCATTTATTTTGCTCCAGGCAAATATAAAACAGATCAAAAGGTTTGTCTTCATAAAGTTTGCATTCCATGGTGGGAGATGGACAATAGCAAAATGAGTAAAGCAAAGTAAATATATTAGTTAAGAATATGGGAGGTACCATGCAACAAAATAAAGCATGAAAGGAAGGAGAATAAGAATTCTTAGTTGGGATGGGAATATTTTTTAAATTAAGTAAGGATTTGGACCAAGGCTGGAAGGAGGTAAGGAGATGGCTGTTTGTATATCTAAGGGAAGGATATCTACAAAGAGGAGACCACGAGGTTGAAATATACTTGGCATGATATGGAAAGCATGAGGAAGCCAGAGTAACTATAAGAGGGTGAGCAAGGGGAAAGTGAGGGAAGATGAGTTCAGGCAGGTATTAGTTAATGAATAGATCATACAGGACCTTGTAGACCATTGTAAGCATTTTGGATTTTACTCCAAGCAAGGAGGGGCTACTGGGAAGGGAAACAGGAATAACAGGAGCTGACTTCTGCTTTGAAAGGATTACTCTGGGTGCCAGTGTGCAAGGAAGGAAAGGTGGGATATAGGGAAAGCATTCGGGGGCTACTGCATGAGTCCAGGCTACAGATAATAGTGACTTGGTTTAGGATGATAGCAGTGGAGATGGTGAAAGTGGTCAGATTCTAGATATTCTTTCAAGTTAAGCTGATAGAATTTTCTGAGTGCTCAATATAGAATGTGAAAGAGAGAAGGCAACTTATTTACAAGCAAATAAAGAAGATTAAAGCAAATGCTTGTGTATTTATGGCTATATTTGCTTCATTTTTAAAGTAAGTAAATGGGGAAAGTATTACATGGTTATTCACATGGAAAGTGATATTGATAAGTAGAGAATTACTCATCAAGTCATTTGGGTTCATCTTTTCTTGACACATATTCACACTAATCTAAGTCATTTTTATGTCTTTGTTCAATGAGTATCAAATGCTTTACCTTCCAATCTGATTTATTCTCCAAACAGGTTAATTCTTTAAAATTTTGTGGTTATTTTTCATTCAAGAATATAATTAAAGAAAAATAAGATGGGTTAAAAATAAAAGTATCTGTAGTTACTGTGATAATTTGTCTGGTAAACTGAAATTATTTGAAATAATTCTGTTCATATTTTGTGATTTTATTTTATCAACACGTACCTCAAAGAGCAATAACTTACGGTATGAGTAAGATTATATTCTATCCCATAATGACAGAGCAATAAGTAAAAAGTATATAAAGATAACTTTGTCAATTCTTTTTACTTAAAGTAAAATAATGTTTACTTTAAAAATTAAAAATATTTTCAATATATTTGTATACACATACTTTTAAAACAAGTTACATTTATTTTTGGCCAAGAAATAAACCAAAACTAATGATAAATAATTTGATATTTTCATCAAGTCAAATTTATTTTCAAGCCAATTATAAATTGCACTAATGTCAGTATTGCTTCCTAAACCCTAAAGATAATGTAAAAATCAAGCATTTCCTAAGTCTGAAACAGTTAATTCTATAAATGTTTCAAATTTGGACTTCAAATATGAAGTTTCTATTGTCAGAAAAGGCCATAATCATCATTTTAGTATCTATGAATATGTCTGAGGAAAAGAAAGGATGAGAAAAATCTTGGCCAGTGATTCACTAAGTTACAAAATTAAATGGAACATGCCTTGACAAAGGCAATCACTTTATTCGGAAACAACCTTTAAAAAACAAAGTTACTGCGCTTCCCTGGTGGGGCAGTGGTTGATGCAGGGGACATGGGTTCGTGCCCCAGTCCGGGAGGATCCTACATGCCACGGAGCAACTAGGCCCGTGAGCCATGACCGCTGAGCCTGCGCATCCGGAGCCTGTGCTCCGCAACGGGAGAGGCCACAACAGTGAGAGGCCTGCGTACCGCAAAAAAATTAAAAAAAAAAAATTATTGCAACTGTGAACTTTGAAAGTAAAAAATATTATTAATAAGATTCCAAAAGTATTTCCCAATGATTAAATAAAATATTATTCAAACCCAGTTATAAGCTATCTAAAGGATGATTACCACTTGAAAATAATTATTAAAGATAAAAGTGAAATAATGGAGGCTAAACAATACTACTAAATAACCTCGAGATCACTGAAGAAATCAAAGAGGAAATCAAAAAATACTTAGAAACAAATGGCAATGAAAACACAACAACCCAAAACCTGTGGGATGCAGCAGAAGCAGTTCTAAGAGGAAAGTTTACAGCAATACAATCCAACCTCAAGAAGCAAGCAAAATCTCAAATAAACAACCTAATCTTACACCTAAAGCAATTAGAGAAAGAAGAACAAAAAAACCCCAAAGTTAGCAGAAGGAAAGAAATCATAAAGATCAGAGCAAAAATAAATGAAAAAGAAATGAAGGAAATGATAGCAAAGATCAATAAAACTAAAAAGCTGTTTCTTTCAGAAGATAAACAAAATTGATAAACCATTAGCCAGATTCACCAAGAAAAAAAGGGAGAAGACACAGATCAACAGAATTAGAAATGAAAAAGGAGAAGTAACAACTGACACTGCAGAAATACAAAGCATCATGAAAAATTACTGCAAGCAACTATAAGCCAATAAAATGGACAACCTGGAAGAAATGGACAAATTCTTAGAAAGCACAACCTTCTGAGACTGAACCAGGAAGAAATAAAAAATATAAACAGACCAATCAAAAGCACTGAAATTGAAACTGTGATTAAAAATCTTCCAACAAACAAAAGCCCAGGACCAGATGGCTTCACAGGTGAATTCTATGAAACATTTAGAGAAGAGCTAACATGCATCCTTCTCAAACTCTTCCAAAATATAGCAGTGGGAGGAACCCTCCCAAACTCATTCTACAAGGCCACCATCACCCTGATACTAAAACCAGACAAAGATGTCACACACACACACAAAAAAACTAAAGGCCAATATCTCTGATGAACATAGATGCAAAATCCTCAACAGAATACTAGCAAACAGAATCCAACAGCACATTAAAAGGATCATACACCATGATCAAGTGAGGTTTATCCCAGGAACACAAAGATTCTTCATTATATGCAAATCAATCAATGTGATACACCGTATTAACAAATTGAAGGAGAAAAACCATATGATCATCTCAATAGATGCAGAAAAAGCTTTTGAAAAAATTCAACACCCATTTATGATAAAAAACTCTCCAGAAAGTAGGCATAGAAGGAACCTACCTCAAAATAATAAAGGCTATATATGACAAACCCACAGCCAACATCATTCTCAATGGTGAAAAACTGAAACCATTTTCTCTAAGATCAGGAACAAGACAAGGTTGCCCACTCTCACCACTATTATTCAACATAGTTTGGAATGTTTAGCCACAGCAATCAGAGAAGAAAAAGAAATAAAATGAATCTAAATCGGAAAAGAGGAAGTAAAGCTGTCACTGTTTGCAAATGACATGATACCATACATAGAGAATCCTAAAGATGCTACCAGAAAACTACTAGAGCTAATCAATGAATTTGGTAAAGTAGCAGGGTACAAAATTAATACACAGAAATCTCTTGCATTCCTATACACTAATGATGAAAAATCTGAAAGAGAAATTAAGGAAACACTCCCATTTACCATTGCAACAAAAGGAATAAAATACCTAGGAATAAACCTACCTAAGGAGACAAAAGACCTGCACACAGAAAACTATAAGAGACTGATGAAAGAAATTAAAGATGATACAAACAGATGGAGAGATACACTATCTTCTTGGATTGGAAGATACAACATTGTGAAAAAGACTATACTGCCCAAAGCAATCTACTGATTCAATGCAATCCCTATCAAACTACCACTGGCATTTTTCACAGAACTAGAACAAAAAATTGCACAATTTGTATGGAAACACAAAAGAGCCCAAAGAGCCAAAATAGTCTTGAGAAAGAAAAACAGAGCTGGAGGAATCAGGCTGACTTCAGACTATACTACAAAGCTACAGTAATCAAGACAGTATGGTACTGGCACAGAAACAGAAATATACATCAGTGGAACAGGGTAGAAAGCCCAGAGATAAACCCATGCACATATGGTCAACTTACCTTTGATAAAGGAGGCAAGAATATACAATGGAGAGAAGACAGCATCTTCAATAAGTGGTGCTGAGAAAACTGGACAGCTACATGTAAAAGAATGAAATTAGAACACTCCCTACACCATACACAGAAATAAACTCAAAATGGATTAAACACCTACATGTAAGGCCAGACACTATAAAACTCTTAGAGGAAAACATAGGCAGAACACTCTATGACATAAATCACAGCAAGATCCTTTATGACTTACCTCCTAGAGAAATGGAAATAAAAACAAAATAAACAAATGAGACCTAATGAAACTTCAAAGCTTTTGCACGGCAAAGGAAACCATAAAAGAGACAGAAAGACAACCCTCAGAATGGGAAAGAATATTTACAAATGAAGCAACTGACAAAGGATTAATCTGCAAAATATACAAGCAGCTCATGCAGCTCATTATCAAAAAAAAAAAACAAAAAAAAAACAACCCAATCCAAAAATGGGCAGAAGACCTAAAAAGACATTTCTCCAAAGAAGATATAAAAACTTCCAACAAACACATGAAAAGATTCTCAACATCACTAATCATTAGAGAAATGCAAATCAAAACTACAATGAGGTACCACCTCCCACGGGTCAGAATGGCCATCATCAAAAAATCTACAAAGAATAAATGCTGGAGAGGGTGTGGAGAAAAGGGAACCCTCTTGCACTGTTGGTGCAGATGTAAATTGATACAGCCACGATGGAGAACAGTATGGAAGTTCCTTAAAAAACTGAAAATAGAACTACCATATGACCCAGCAATCCCACTACTGGGCATATACCCTGAGAAAACCATAATTCCAAAAGAGTCATGTATCACAATGTTCATTGCAGCTCTATTTACAATAGCCAGGACATGGAAGCAACCTAGGCGTCCATCGATAGATGAATGGATAAAGAAGATGTGGCACATATATACAATAGAATATTACTCAGCCATAAAAAGAAACAAAACTGTGTTATTTGTAGTGAGGTGGATGGACCTAGAGTCTGTCATACGGAGTGAAGCAAGTCAGAAAGAGAAAAACAAATACCATATGCTAACACATATATATGGAATCCAAAAGAAAAGGTTCTGATGAACCTACAGGCAGGACAGGAATAAAGACAGAGATGTAGAGAATGGGCTTGAGGACTCGGGGAGGGTGAAGGGTAAGCTGGGGTGAAGTGAGAGAGTAGCACGGACATATATACACTACCAAATGTAAAATAGATAGCTAGTGGGAAGCAGCTGCATGGCACAGGGAGATCAGCTCGGTGTTTTGTGATCACCTAGAGGGGTGGGATAGGGAGGGTGGGAGGGAGATGCAAGAGGGAGTGGATATGGGGGTATACGTATGCATATAGCTGATTCACTTTGTTATACACCAGAAAGTAACACAGCACTGTAAAAGCAATTATACTCCAATAAAGATGTTAAAAAAAAAAAAAGTGAATGACAACAGGAAAAATATATTAAAATACTTATTTCTTTTTTCCTTTTATTGTGCAATATAAAAGTGTGCTTTAATGTGAAAAGATAGTTTTATAACCTTTGTATTTATGTGTAAAACTATTATAACTAAGGTTCTGAGGATCTCAATTTTGCTGGATTTGTGTGCATAATTTATGGGATCCAGGCCCCATTCTTCCTGTTATACATGACCCGAGGTACATCACTAACCCCTCAGCTTTATCACCTGTAAAATAACAAAAAACATAAAATATAGTCTATATGGACCAGGAGTGGTTTAATGGAAAATCCCTGTGCTCCTTCACTGAGGAAGATAATTAGTAAATCTAAAAATAAAGGGTCAAGGCATCCAAGTTTCCATGCAACAAATATAATTTGAACACTTACTGTTTACTAATTACTGCGTTAATTTTTCAAGAGGTTCCAAAGTAAGTAAGATTCCCACACTCATGAATAAGATTCACTTACTCGGGGGTTTAGTTATTCTAAGATAGTGTGTTAGGAGCTATGACAAATGAATGTATCGCGTGCTGGAAAGTATAAAATAAAGGTAATTCACCAGCTTGATCATGTGGGAGTGAAAAGACTTCCATGATACTTCCTGGAAATTGTGGCACTTGAACAGAGACATAAAGATGATAAGAGCCAACTTAGAAGAAAGGGAGGTGGTGGGTATTCTACTAAAGGAAATTTAAAGGAGCAAAGTCCCAGAGGTAATTAAAATGCTAGGATTTTAAATGCCTAAATGGTGAACAGTTAGAAATTAATCTGGAAGGGTAGACATGTCAAATTCCAGAGGATTTGAATTTTATCCTATAGGTCAGAACTCTCCCCAACTTGTGCTGGGATTCATGGGTGAGAATGGGTTATTCCTGTTATCCTCAGGTGATGAGAGGGACACAGATCCCCAGCATGTGTTGCCTCACACCTTGAACTGCTGTGCCCATTTTTCTCACAATACTCTATAAAAATGATAATTTCTGTAAAGTCATGACTTGAAAAAGTTAGGGAATCTCTCCCAGGTAACAGTAGGCCCTAAACAGTTCCTGCCAAGAGGCAATTTGCTTTAACCAGATCTGCCTGCTCAGAGAGGTACTCTCTCCATAACCAGGACTAAACCCCCTCTCTGTTTTGGGAGAGAAGACAGGGGCAGCAGAACGCAGAGGCTGGCTGAGGATTCAGTCTGTGCTCAGGACCACAGGACTGGGAGCCACACAGCCATCTCTGGGGTAATGAGGGAAGCTGGCAGCCAGAATCCTACAGAGAACATGGGAAGGAAGGAAAGCTTCCATGGTAATGCCTCCAATAAAAACTGGGCATTTAATGGAAACTTTAAACAAATGCATCTGCTAAGGGATAGGAATGAGGGGCCTGAAATAATAAAGAACATCCCAGAACAGCTCAGCATGATGTACTCAGATTGATCCCCATACATGATTCAGAGAGCTCAAGAAAAGGAGAAATCCAGACCAGCCAGAATAGACAGGCACCTCGCAGATCTCTCAAAGTGTTTCTCCAGTTCTCTTGTGGTGAGAAGCCATGTACGCATTTTACTGTATTTAATTAATGTTAGTTAACAAACATTTTTATAGTATTTACGACGTTCCAAGAGCTGTTCTGTTTTTTACAAATTTATTTATGCCTCATGACAGCCCAGTGAGGTGGTGTCAGTGGAGTCTCTAATTATCCTGATTTTACAAATGAAGAAACTGAGGTTTAGAGAGGTCAATATAAGTTCCAAGATCACACTGCTATAAAACGTTAGAGTCAAGATTCTACCCCAGTTTGTTCGGCTTCAGGATCTATGACCTTAATGACTATGTTATACTGTCTCGTACAACTCCATCAGACACAATTTGTGATTATAACATAACATGTCACAACATGACATCATAGCATAACATTATAAATATTACATAATTTGACACACATATGTTAAAGAGAACAAAGTCTGGAAAGCTTTCATTTCCTGGTGCTGATTCCATCTTTTTGCTCCTCAAAGTCCATTTCCACACAGCCATAGAGAAAGCTCCCTCAAGTAATAATAATAATACAGATCATACATTAGCTTGCATGAAATTTTTCAGAGGTTTCCCATGGCTTTTTTTTTTTTTTTAATATTTATTTATTTCGCTGTGTCGGGTCTTAGTTACGGCACTCGGGATCTTTGTTGCAGCATGGGGGGTCTTTCATTGTGGCATGCGGGCTTCAGAGCATGCGGGCTCGGTAGTTGCAGTGCATAGGCTCTCTAGTTGTGACGAGAGGGCTCTAGAGCACGCAGGCTTAGTTGCCCTGCAGCATGTGGGACCCCACTTCCCCGACCAGGGATCAAACCCCCGTCCCCTGCATTGGAAGGTGCATTCTTAACTACTGGACCACCAGGGAAGTCCCTCTCATTGCTCTTAAAATAAAATCCACAGTTACTACCACGGTTTACAAAATAATATAGCCATGCCAACCTCGACCTCCCAGGGTCACAGCACTGTGCCTTTGTCACTCAGAGGACTCCGATTCACTTGTTTTCTTTCTGCTCCAGACTCTGGTGATTGGTTCCTCATTGTTCAGACTGCACTTCTAATGTCTTCGCTCAGAGAACTCTTCGCTGACAACCAGCCTAAGATAAATCCTTCCCAGTCATCTTGTTTTACTGCCTTCAAACTATTTATCATTCTCAAACACAAACTCTCCTAAAACTTCGTTTACTTTAATAATTATTTCTCTCCCATGGCCATAGTAAAACATTAATACAATGAAGGCAGACACTGTTCATGCTGTTCACTTAGGTTTGAGGCACGCCAACACCTAAAGCAGTGTGACATTACCCAGACAATTGGTGCTCCATACTTTTTGAACAAATAAATGAATGGATTAACCAAGAGGAAAGATTAGCTAAAAGCTTCCATTCAATCAATGATAAAATTCTGTTTACCTTCTGAGGAAAAGTCACTCTAATGGCTAGCATAAAATGGATGATTCATGATGTTTCCTAATCTTTAGAGAATCAGTATAACATAATGCACAAAACTTTGAAGTCAAACAGACCTGCTTTCAATCCTGACATCTTTAATTACAAGCTTTACAAACTTGGGTAAATTATCTAATCTAGGGCTTCCCTGGTGGCACAGTGGTTGAGAGTCCGCCTGCCGATGAAGGGGACACGGGTTTGTGCCCCGGTCCGGGAAGATCCCACATGCTGCGGAGCAGCTGGGCCCGTGAGCCATGGCTCCTGAGCCTGCGCGTCTGGAGCCTGTGCTCCGCAACGGGAGAGGCCACAACAGTGAGAGGCCCACGTACCACCAAAAAAGAAAAAAAAAAAAAATTATCTAATCTAGTTATGTCATGGTTTCCTCAAATTTAAAATTAGAATAGTTATAGTACTACCACATAGCACCATGTGTAGACTAAATGAAGTCACGTATGTAAAACGCTAACCATAGAACCTGGTACTCAATCAATGTTAACTATTATTATTACCATCATAAAGAAATCAAAGTCAAAAATCTCTCTTTTTACATTGAATCAACAGATAATAAATTCATAGCCAGCATTGAAAATTTCAAAAAAAAGATAAATATATAACTTAATCATTTATTTATTTGCCTTAATCTTTTTAATTTAATATTTTGTTTAAGATAACAGGATAAAAAACTGTTTTGCCACACTACCACTTGTTTTGGGTTTGATTTCAGTTAAGATAACTGGGTAAAAAAGTGTTTTGCCATGCTATCACTTGATACCTTCTCTGAAAATATGGGAATAAAAAACAATTGCTCAATTTCAAATCATGAGAATTAGAATCTAACCAAATTACAATTTGGGGGACAATGTTAGAATTAGGAGAAAAAATGAATTTAATTTTTTATATTCAACTTAATTTTATATATATATATATATATATATATATATATGTATGTAAGTCTGTAAAAATTAGCCAATGTTTTATTTTAGCAAAAACTATAAAATCCATCCTATTAAAATATCCGACATATTTCTGTTTAACTTATTCAACACATAGCAATATGCAATTATAAAAATTCAAAAGGCATACACAATACATAATAGTAATGTCACACAACCCATGACTGTCAGTCTAATGGCAGCTGTATGTGTGGCATGGTTTTGGTGAAACCGCAGTTACGTAAATGGGATAGAAACTTAGTTTCCCCACCTAACTAAAGTACAGTATTTAGCTATTTTAAAAATAAGATACACAAAATGGTCATCCTTCAGAAAGCTTAGAAATTATGTTTCTATGGTTAACAGCCAGTAGCCTTGGAGATCATTTCTAATTTGTGTTACCAAATGCTTGTATTTGTCCTCAATCCCATAAACACCTCATTGAACAAGTGTCCAATTATAATAAAGATAGAATTTTGTCTGACAATTTTCACTACTCTCTCTCAGTTAGGACTTAATTGCCATGCCTCTTGCCTCCACCTCCAGTCCAGAAAAAAATTAAAACAGTTCTTAGTTAATTTTCCCCAAACTAAAATTACAGAGGATTGCAAGAAGAAAATCTCAGAGAATTGAGCTTCAAATATATACTGACTGACTGACAGTTCTGCCAGATCTTTTAAAAATAAGTAAATGCTGGAAACTATTTACTTTTTCAGTAGAGGCAATAACAATAAATGTAATTCTTACGAGATTGTACTTAGGAAACTCATCAAAACAAAATATCCCGGTCGGATAACAAAGACCCCAATTTCACTAGAATCTCAAAGGGTGGTCTAGCTAGTCTGGTGGCTTTCTCTGTGAGAATACATATCATCCGTGTTTCTGTAATTATTTCCAAGCAGAAAATTTTTAGAGGAAGTTGAGATTTCAAAACTGGAATGGCTAGAGTGAACTTCACACTTCCCTCTGATTATTAATCTACTTTAGGAAACCCATGACATAAGAGTGAGTCGGCTAGCCTTGTTTGTGCAGCACGAAATTCCAATGGTCCCTCTGGGAGGCACCATAATGAACAAAAGGGGTCACCAGCTATTTTCAACATTTGATACCTGAGGGACCTTATCTTCACCCCCGGCTCCTCGGCTTTGGGAGGCATCATCCTGCTCATCACAAGATGAACTGCTACTCAGGGGGCAGTCTTCCCACATGGTCATTTTTCTTTCCAAGTTAAAATCTCCAAGTCACATAAAAAATGTTCTTGAAAAAAAAAAAAAAAAGAAAGAAAGAAAAAAGCCTATTTTTGATTTTTCCTAGAAAAGAAGCAAACTGGGAAGAAAAAAAAAGTGAAGTAAATTAGTCTGGAAGATTACAGTTATCAAACCAGCTATGAAGAATCCCAATTATAAAGCCTGCTTTGCGGCTCCTTCTGGACTTTCCATGCTGGCGGCTCTGCGGAGCTTAATAACTCTAAAAGCATCTAGATTTTCTTTCATTGATCAGATGGCCCTCTTTTCCTTTCCAGTTTTCATCTGATTAGAAGTGAATGTGAAAAAGGTTTGCGGAGGCAGCCCAGGAAGGAAAAAATATTTAAAAGGCCCAAGCAAACAAACTGTTAAACTGTAAGCAACGATATACAACACTGCTCTCTTTACACGAGGCTTGGGAGGAATTTTACTGAACCGTCTGTGAAAGAGCTATGTAAAGCTAGGGGACTCAGGGAGTTGAAGTGAGAAGGCACAAAACTGTAATGCTTCCCAGAGTGGTCGAGCTCAACTCCGTCCCCCAAGGCGCCTCCCCTCCCTCTCCCCCTCCCCCATCCTCCTCTAATGAGAACGCATTAAGCCTTTCTCAATGCCCTCATGTGCTCTTACACTGCAGAATCCTTGCATTGCAATGCACAATGCAGTCCAAGGATTTCTAACATTATAAAGAGAGAGAAAATGCTTTCTAGACAGCTCATCCAACCCCTCCCCAGCGCTCAGCAGGGATTTAAGTGTGTCTACTTCGACTGAAAGTAAATGCATATTTTTGCCCTCAACTAAAAGGGACTTTTTCCCTGTTTCCTGCTCACAAATGCATCTGTATATTCTCTCTGCATCTTATTCTTACACTGTGGACATTGTCAGAATTTGGAATTGTAGACCACACACTCATAGTTTATGCTCTTGGTTTATAACACCTTCACATTTTATTTCCTCACACACATTGCCCATTATTTTTAAGCTCTTCATGGAAATAAAGGAAATATTTAACCCAGCTAGGAAGGCTGGAAGCCCAAATTAATTTTAGGAATAATTCCACCACTTAATTTCTATTTTATTTTTATACTCTCTTAACTATGCAGGAATCGAGCATTACATTTTCAAAAAATCATCCAAAAAGATTCTACCACCCAGCTTCTTTTGACTAAGGCGAAGATTTCACATAAATAATTAAAATTAAGATGCCTGTTTCTTCAGGATTTCCAAGCTTATACAGTATATTCAGTGAATAAAAACTCTGAATTTTCTTCGCATGGGAAAATGCCTTGCAAACACCTGCATTCTGCTGTCGTTAAGCCCAAGGACAGCTTCTGAGTTACCAAACAGGCGCTACAAATGATGGCCGACAGGATGAAGCCTCTGGTCTGACCAGGGGTTAAATGCTGATAGGAAATCAAACCAGTTTCACAACCCCTGCTAGTGTCATTGTCCCCTCCCATGCTGGCAGGGTTTCATCAACATGTATAATAAAAATAAACGCAACATAATAATGGCTTTGCAGTAGGAGGACATTTTACATATCTGGTGGAGGGAGGATACATAAAGGTTTGTAGCTTTAGTTATTTTAGGTGATTCTTTTGTTGTTGTTACTAGAAATTTAACATCCCCCATAAGCAATTCATCTGCTAAAACAAGCTCAGAGCTGCAAGTGGAAGAAATGTAATGTTCAATTTTTAAACTTTCATCAGGACAGATAGCTAGCAGGGTTGGTGTCAGCTGGGATTATATGACAGAGCTCTGTAGTATGGGCTCAGGGTGAAAAATGGAATGTAAACTGTGAACTGACACCTGGGCAGTGGAACTCCAGTCAAATTCAGGAGATCAGCCATCAATACTTGTACTTTCCTTGCTCCTGTACTAACAGGAGCTTGTTTCTGAGAGGGAAAATATGCCCCACCCCCTTCAGGCAAAAATGAACAGCTTCATCCGTCTCAGACTGTCTACCTAACACAGATCCAGGGTCAATTCAGAAAGAAGCAGTCAAGCAGAATGTCGGACACCTTGAAGACAGAACTGCTGGATGAATGACTTGCTGTTTTTGGTTTGGTTGTGTTTTTGCTTTTTGCCAATTATTTTTTGGTCTCTGTCCCCTAGGTGTAACTTCTATCTAATATAATTTATTCAAGTCAGCAAATCTTAATTGACTAACATCTAGGTATAAGGAAGTTAAGAAATGTGCTGACAACTGGGAAAGATGGGTGATATTATATTCAAGGTCTCCTTGCCAAATGTGATATAGGATTTTGCCCAGTGCCGTGATAAAGGAGTTTGCTTCCACAGGGTTCTCTAGCTTTCTTGTTAGATTTGCACCCAGACCTGAGTGTGTCATTGCTTACTTCAGGCTCATTCCAGGCTGCTTGGTTCAAGATTGCCTACTCCTCCTTTTCTAACCAGAAGACATCTCCCTCAGCCAAAGAGCATGCCCAGACCTTGACAGTCATTTATTATAGATGTTGGTACAGCATGCGGAAATATTCCAAATAAGGGAGTGGCCACTTCCACCAGGGAAGAGAGAGACTTGATCAAAGACATGATCCAATCTTCGGTCAAAGTCTACCTTGGACTTTTCTCGAATGGATCACCATGTGCCCTATCATCAGCACCTGCAAATATGACTGATTATACCAAACATTCTGTTTTGTTATACCACAATTTAAAATTAAACCAAGTTCATGAGAATGAACACACACACTCTCCTCTTCTAATGGAAGGAACTTCTAACTTCTACAGAGTTCCATTCCTCTGGTTTTGTCAACTAGTGTAGCTGATCCAGTTCCCTCTGATTTTCTGAACCTGCTTCCTATAATCTGAGTGTTTCGGTACAATCTCTTCAGACCAGAGTGATCTGAGTGAGAGGCTCTCAGATTATTCAGCACCCAGGTACTCCTTAATCCTGTCATTTCTCTAGTTGCTAAGAACTCTGGGTTTGTTCTAACTTTCAGCACACTTGTAATTCCACACAGAAGCCAAATAGAAAGTTAAATGTTTTTGGCTAGCTCAGTGTGTGCTTTAAGTCTGGTTTTTAGGCAGCATTATGGCCAAGCATTTCTGACAGGGGCATTTGCCCAAAGCAGATCTTCATTTTAAAAATTATGTTTGAGATTTTATTTCTCTTATTTTCTCCTTTTCCAAACTTAATGGCTCTCTTTTACTGGTCTGTGCTCAGCTTGAACGTATTAGAAAATAAAATAGAAGTTCACATAATATCATTGGAGACAGTCCTGAAAAACTATTCTGAATGTTTGACATATTTTAGTTAGATAATCTGACAGGCAAAATTCCAGGTCTTAATTGGATACTTTAATATTCCTTATTGGTAAAACAAATCTTTATTAATAAAACAAAACTCAGATTCACGTTTTCCTTCTAATTACTGTTATATTTTCAAGGATAAGTCTTGATTGCTTGCCCTACCCTGTTTTCTTGTTTTTTTTTTTCCAGCCTTTTATGCTTGCTGGGTATGCCAGAGAAAATAAGTGGGATTCAAAAGATGTAGTTATTGTTTCTGATTATTGGTAATCATGGGAACTTTTCATAGAACACCTAAAATTTAAATGCAGTCTAGAAGAAGACAATAAGCCTTTGTGTGTCTGTTGAGTGAAACCTCCTATTTCCCTTTGTTGTCTGAATGTATTTCACCCTTCTGTCAAAGTGTGTCCACTCTAACCTTTCCCCGCACACTGCTGGCATCTCTCCAGTCTCCAAAATGCCTGTTTGACTCTCCTCTGACACCTTTATCTGATACAGTCACAACACTTCTTTGCATAATGAGCAGGCATTCCCTACCCATCAGAAAGGTAATTAAAAAAATGTTTAGATTTTTGTTTTCATAGACATAACAGTATAAATGCAACTTTTGCTCAATGAGCCCTAGCATCAAAGGCGGGGGAGGGGAGGAATGGTTCTTTTAATAAGAGCAGGTTTTAGACTTAGACCTTAAAACTGGAGATACAGATTTGTGATTTTCCCTCCCCCACAGAAAGAAATCTTTAAATAAAGATGTCTTCATCTGAATTGACCACCGTTTATAAAAGCAAATCTGGTCAGGGCTCTGCTGCTTATGCTAGAAGAACATTCGTCCCCATTACAACGGCGTTTGCACATTTTTAGGAGGAATAAAGAAAAAGATGCATGATACATGTGAAGGAGCCTTCTCTCTGCCATCCAGAGAAAGAAGAACTAAAAGGATTATAAAAGTTCAGATTAAAATGATATAAAATCTAGCATTTGGCTCCAACACTAGTGCCTTGGTCCTCTGAAGCTAATCTGTATGCACTCTGTGACCTCCTCGCAGCGAACCCTGCTAAATATATTATTCCCACGGGGGCTTTCACTGCTGCTTGGTGTCAGAAATCAATATGTATGAGGCGCGTGGATGGGAATTTCTAATAGATCTGCCTGGCCCTGTGCTGCTTTTCAATATCTGCCTTGGACTATTAGTGCCGGCTCGGTGCCTGTGAAATAACCGAGATAATCTTTTAAGGTGCACTGTTAAGGTGGAACCTAAATGTTGCTGTTTCAATTAAAACAAAAATTATATTCATAAATCAGTCAGTTCCGTGTAACCTTGTATAGTCACTCCAGATGGCTGATTAGAAACAAGATGGAATTTAAAGCTCTAAAGAGTAAAATGCTACTTTTAACTTCTGTTTAGAGTCACAGGAAGTTATTGTATTTTAAGGCTCAGGATGTGTTATTTGGGGGAAGGGGATCCAATTAGAAATTAGCAACCTCAGAGTTCTATAACCAAATGGTGTTTATTTTATTTGATTTTTATACGTAAAAGAGGGAAAAATCTCATAGTAAATGGAAAGCAAAGTCATTTTCCCCATAGTAGATGAGAACACCTTTGCATATATGGTCTTTTTTCATATTCACACTAAAATTATTGAATGAGTGATTTCTTTTTTTCTTTTCTTTGTTTGATAACATAAATTAATTTTATCACCATCATGCAATTATGTCATGATTTGTTCTTATATCTGTATAGATATTTGGAGATATACATGGGCAAGAAAGTGGTTCATTAAAGTTCCGCCTTACCCACCCTTGTTGATGAGTATGCCCGTTTCTGGGCAGCCTGGGGACGAAGTCCAGTGCAAAGAGGCTTAGGTCCAAGCTGTGTGCAGCGGGCAAGGAGCCAGTCTCCTGACTCTGTGTTGTTTCCTCTTTGTTTTCAGGTTAGTGCTCAGAGACAGCTGTTCCAGCTCAGTGCACAGAGGTGCAGGGCCCAGAACCAACTGGCTAAGGTGCTCCATCAGTACTAGTGGTGGGATTATCATGATTAGCATGAATGGGGAAGAGGGAAGTGGGCTGAAACCCACACATACATTCATCTGGCTTTTCATACAGCCAGGCTGGGTTCAAATTCCTGGGAGGTGTGACACCAAGAGACGCCTTACCTGAGGCAATCATTTTGGGCCACCTTCAGCTCTTGGGAGGTTGTCAACCTACCAAAGGTTGAGGAACTGGCTTATGACTCAGGTTTTTTGTTTGTCTGCTTCTTTTTTCATTTCTTCTTTTCCTGCATACTTCACTTAGCATAGCACAATCCACCTGACAACTCTCTGAAACTGCTCTGACTGCTTATCGGGCCTTCTCTGGATGGTGTGTGAGGCCATAGCATACAATCAGGGAGATGGGGCTGGATGCTGGAAACATCAAAAAGGAAGCATACAGCTGGTAACCTTCAGGTCATTAGGGAACTGCCTTTAAAACTACCCCACAGTCTTCTCAGGATTTATTTAGACTGACACCGACTCAATAGTTAGGAAAAAAAAAAGAGAGAGAGAGAGAGAGATACCCTTTTTAAGAAAACTCTTTTTTTTCTGCTTACTTACTGAATTTTAAAATAATTTTAATAGGAATTGAACTAATTAAACTTATTATACTCCTCAGCACAAGTTTCCTAGACAACATAGAAGAAAACTGCCTTTTGAGTCACTTTCTCTTGCATGCTTATTTTGTCTTAGAGATGCTAACCCATGGGTATATTTTTAAGTGATCTGTAACTGCACTTCAGAATTATTAGAAGAAAAAAAAGCTAAAAGCACAAGAAACCAAACTGATTTTTGACTTCTTTGTTGAGGAAATGGAATTCCATGTACTAACTTTATTTAAAGTATCATCAAGAACTCATAAATAAAATGTAAATGTTTATAAAATGTTGTACCACTAGAGCCATTTCTTTTTTCTCAGTCCTCCAGTGTGGAGAAAACAAGCCAGCTAGCTCAACTTTCAACTGGGTATATAACACAAACAGTTATGATCTAACATGAGAAATCCCCAGCAGTCTAATCTGTCTACAAGTTCCTCCCCCGCCAAATCCCTCCCTCTCTCAACCCTTCAATTAGAGATTTGTAAAAACAAACAATCTGTGTTTTCTGCATCTCCCAGGGAGGTGTAATGTTGTGAAGGCAGTGGCTATGAGCTTTAAGCAATAGTAAGGGGAATTATGATGGAGTTTTATTTAATGATGACTTGTAACAATTTTTTTTTTTTTCCAGAAAGGGGGAGAGGAGGAAAGAAACACCTAGGCAGTAGTGTTAAACTGTGTGCTTCTAAACTGGCTGAATAAAAGTAATTATTGTTAAGAAAATTTAGTAAAAGTCAAGGTAAAGAGGATAATTTTTGAAGGTGACTTCTTATCAATACATTGGCTTCTAAGCCTAAACCAAGCAAAACACAAATAAACAACAGCAGTAACAAAATGTGTGGTAAAAATGAGCATAGGCATACGAATGTCGATGACAGAAAGAAAAAAGGATAATATTTTGTTTAATATTCTTATCCCCATAGTTGGAAAAAATACCTTGTTGTTAAATTTCATCATCTTTTTGGTATTTCTTTTTTGATAGTGTCACTACAATTATATCTAACATGGAATAACTGAAGAATTATACTCTATAACATTCTTATATTCATTAAATATCACCTGCTTCTACAATAGCAAGAACTGTATGAGAAGTAACTATTAAAATTTCTCATGGATACGTCCATCTAGCCAAGAAAACTGAGAATTTTTCCTTTGTTAATAGATTCTCCAACATAGTAGTTAAAATAATCAAACCTTTGTTTTTCAGTCAACGACGACGATGTAAATTTCACCACCCAGCAGAATATGTTTAATATGCATTCAACAATTTCTGCTCCTACCTGGGATTAGAGAGAATTCAAGACCTAGCATCAAACCATTATGTAGGAAAAGTCTGAGCTTGCATCATAAAAGGGCAGCTTCATATCTTGACATTTTGCGCAAAACTAAAAGAAAGAGGCTTTGTTCCACAAGTTCTGTGCTCTTTCTTCCAATGAGATAGGAATATCCTATACAGAGATTTAAAATGCAATGTCATTTATTCCTGTTTGAAGTAGCTCTCTTCTTTGCTGTTCATTTCTTTTCCTTTTATCTCGATATTTGGGTCCATAAGAATACAGTGTTTGACTAAATAGATCACAAGTACAAGGAAGAAGGGAAGAGTAGAAGAAAGGGAAGTATAAGCGAGTTTCTTCTCCCTGTGAAATTATAAACTTGACATTGAACCCATGGCCTTCCTTTGTATTTCCACGGATCCAACTGGAGAGCAGCTTTTATTGGGTATCTTTTAGTCTCAGCCAATGTGACAGGCTCTACAAATAAAAGGACTAATAGGATTCAGTGCCCACATAGTGTGTATATTCTAATAGAGGAGAATGACCTGCAAACAATATTTAAAGTATTATATAGGAAGTTCAATGTATTCGCTAGTTCTATGAAGTCTGGTTTTCTGTCTGTTTGACTCACCAGTAGCCCCAAAGCACAGTCTTGCCCTGACACATCAATCAGTCAATGTCCAATCAGAAAAACAAAAGAAGCCACTCAAGGTATTTCCAGGAAGGGGGAATTTAATGCCAGGAAATCCTTACAAGGGAGTTAGAAGATCTATAGGAACTAAAAGAAGAAAGTTGGCACTGGTGATACACTGCAGAGAACAGCACTACCCAGAGACCAGGGATTTGCTCCTGCCCCCAGGCTGAAGCCAGGAACCTGTACTCACTACTGCTCTGACACTATTGGAACTGCACCACGTCTGAAGAAGTAGACTCAGGAGCATATGCTTGTGCTGATCTCTCTGGAGGTACTGCTGCTTCTGCTGTTAGAAAGGCATTACCTAAGCAGAACTTGTCCTCCCTGCTGCTGGCCACTGTGGGAGGCATCCCCTGCAGCTGGGACTGGCTAGGGGTAGGCTTCTTTTCTCCTTTTGTCTTCCAAACTCCTACTAATTCCTCCCATTGGCAGAACCTAACGAAAAGCCAGCTGATGAGGGAGTCCAGAAAAGTAGTTTGCAGGCTTTCAGCCTGCTGGGATACAAAGGAGAACAATGAAGGGTGGAAACGGAGCTGAGAGACAATAGGCAAACAAGCATCCCAGTGGCTTTTCAAATAGCATTTGTTGAATGAACAATGGGGGTATATAAAATGTACAAACGTAATAGAGAAAGGACTGGTAACTCAGCCTAGAATCATGTTCAACTCCAGCAATCTCCTAATGTTTTTGGCAGCAAAACCAATATTTTTTCAAATGAAATTTTAAGAAGAAGCAATAATACACAGTAAATGACCAAGGCAGGCATGTAAATTATACGTTCACATGTATTATAATACAAATCACAAGTTACTAAAAAGTTGTTGAGAATAAATAAAGCTGCTTTGGTAAATGAAAGCTTTTCGTTCTAGGGATTCTAGGTGATACTTGCAAGTCAGGATCCATAAAATTCCAAATGAATCTTAGGAGATTTCCTGAAGTACTTATGCAGAAGCCTAGAGTTTCAAGGAACATTTAAACAATTCTGTTCTAATCAAAATACATTTGATAGATATTCCCAAATTATAGCAGTCATTAAAAGTCCATAACAAGAGTCCCTTTGCCCAGAAGTGAGATTTCCTTCAGTACATTCTTACATGTAAGTAAGACGCAGAACGAACAAGCAGTCTCTTAAGTTACCAGTTATTGTTTACTTGAAAATATTATGTCAGAAAAGTGAAAACGACTCCAAAATATACATTAAAGAGAAGTGAAGAGACTAAGCTAGCTTCCTTAGTAAAAGCAAAACTTGGAAGCATTTCACTTCTTTGAGACTATTGCAAGATCTGGAGGCACTGTTGCCCAACTGAGTCAAGATGTTTTTTTCACATTTTTTAAAGGGCTAGTATGTTCTAGAATAGGCAAGTAAATTTAGTCTTTAAAGTCACATGAAGGGTTAACTGGTCCTTGAGTGTTAGTAGTAGTATTTAAAGTTTGATTCCAGTCATTTGGACTGCAAAGTGGTGATGGGATTAAAGGAATACATAATTAGAATGCTTTGGGATTGAACTTTTTTTAAAATAGAGAAGTAGAAGATTTTGTAATTAGCTGTGCTTTAGATATCAGGTAACAAACATTAATTTTCCTAATGAAGATATCACCTATTAGAACTATTCACAGATATAGTCCAATAATTATTGACTTATTAGGTCTGACAGAGTAGCTGATAATAAGTCACTAGCCTCTCAAGAGTTTCTCTACCTTGATTATTGACAAATCTGTTGTTTTACAGCTGACTGAAGTATGTATGTGTGGGGAGGGGGTGGGGAACTCATTCACAGTGTAATCTAAAGGAGTTAAGAGCATCTGTAGGGATAAATATCCAATGATGATACTATACAGGAAAACACAAGCCATTTTTATTCTCCTTCATCCCCGTTAACTTGAGGTTCTAAAGATGAAGTATTTGTTTGCACTGTGACCTTCTGGAGTGACATGCAGCTTGGTTCCTCTCTCACTTTTTGTTTCTGTTTAATGTGCAAATGAGAGTGTGGATCTTTGGTGTGTTTGCATAAGCTAACTTAAAATGAATTTAAGTACAGTTTTCTAAAATATTTCTATTGGAATAAATTACTTAAAATGAAAAAATAACAGTATTTAACTATAGCAAATCTTAATTTTATATTTATATAAAAATATATATTATGTTTTATATTTTATATATATACACACACACACACATACCCAGGCGGTATTTAGTTTATCAAAACTTAATGACTGCATGCAGTAAAAGCTTTGAAATACAAAGTCCCATAATAGGCAGTCAACAAATTCTGTTTATCTACAACATTTAGGGTACTTCATCTCCCCTTATAGGATCTGATAAGATAGAGTCCAGCTTCGCCCACATAGCTCCTCTGCTCAATAATTTCAATATTTCCCCACAGCACACAAGACGATAAATGCCCAGCTGGCCTACAGTTCAAGAACTTCTACTGTCTGAAATGTAACTAATACTGCAATCTTATCTTTTAAGATTTATTTACGTGAACCCTCTGCTCCAATTCATTGGTCCCTGGACATTATTCACATTTTTCCGTCTTTTCACCTTCAATCAAGTCATTCTTTTTAACAAACTGTTCTCCTCATTCTACCCCAGAACACCCCCCAAATATCCACACCTAAATATATACTGCAGTGGCCTTCACTGGAATTTGACATCCACTGTGTGTGTGTGTGTGTGTGTGTGTGTGTGTGTGTGTGTATGTTTTGAAAAATGTTCAAGTGAATTTAAGAATTCCCTTTACCAAAATTCAAATTCAAGTCAACTTACAAAGAAAAAAAAAAACACACAGACACAAGAGATGACAAACCCATCGGGTCATGAAGGCAATTATGGCATATATTTTACTCACAAGCACCTATTACATAGCTTAGTACTCAGTATTTGAATTAATAAAATGAAAAAAATATTATTAACTTCCAGACATTCTAAAATTTGTAACTTGTAATTTCTATACATAGATCAGGCACTACCTCTCTCTCTCCCTCACCATGGACAGATATCAAAAACTAATCAAGCCACTTTTTTTTTTCGGAACTCAGGATTACTTTCATAACCCTTCTAAACACAGTGCTCCAAGCAGCCATTTTTCATCATCAGAATGGGATAGGAGATAGTTATTTGGTATCAGTTGACACTAAATTGGTCTTTAGAATATGGTAATTAGTGTTTTTCTGTGAAGACAGGGACAAAATATATCTCCCCAGCCTATGCAGGGCTCTACACAAACTAGGTGATAAATAAATATTTGTTTAAAATGGTGACATCCCTATAATGGAAAAGAATCTGAAAAAGAATATCTATCTATCTCTATCTATCTATATATATAACTGAATCACTTTGCTGTATACCTGAAACATTGCAAATCAACTATACTTCAATAAAAAATAAAACCAAATTGAATTTTTAAAAATTAAAAAAAATTTAAAAATAATAAAATGATGAAATCAATGCAGAAGCAGAAAGCTGTAGTTCCAGGGTACTCTAATTCATTGCTACAATGTAACCACACCAACAAATGAGCTCAGGAGAGGTTAACAAATTACGGTAAAACTTGTTCCCCTTACTGAATGTCTGTCTGGCTTCTACAGAGCATGCTCAGTTGAAATTCCTGACACAAATCTCCTGAGGATCACAGTCAAATACAACCCCATTCAAAATGCCGCTAAACTCTCCTGCTGTCCCTCCTTCTTTACCACTGATCTACTCTGCAATTTGAGATTTCTTTCCAAGTGCCTAAAATATAACAGAGAAAAAGAGCTGCAGCATTCTTTTTATGGGAAAGTCACACACACACATTGTCCATTCTTGCAAATGATAATGAGATCACCTCTTCTTTAAATGCCATATAAAAATAAGCTTCATATGAAGCTATAACTAAATATTAATATAATCAGTGAGGTAGGAGAGAGTGATATGAACAGTTACTGTCTTTTACTCACAAAAGTCATGTGAGATTCAGTGTGAGCAATACAAACCCAGTTATATTATCACCAAACAAAGCACTATCATTTAGCTTTTCAGCCAGCATCTCCCCATTTTTTCCAGGAGCCACAAGACAACAGCAGCTGTTCTATGATTGAAGAACTCTCTTCCCATGTGGACTGAAAATGGCACACCTCTCTTCAAAAAAAAAAATCCTTCTTTTTAATCATCTTTCCAGTCTGCCTAGAAAAAGTACCTGGAGGAAAGGGGTTGACTTATAAAGTGTGGAAGAGCCAGTTTCTCCCATGTCCTTTCCTTCATAAAAATAATGTTTGATAGCAGTTAAACTATCAAGACAAATCCAGCCAGGATCCTTCCAGCAAACTCTCATTCATCACAGTTGGCTACTTTATCATATCTCCTTTTGGTTCAGAGAGCTTTATACATACTACCTCATTAACTCCACAAAGGGCAATGTGAGCTGGATGAAGGCAAGTAAACCCATACAAGACCTGGGAACACGGTGTCAAGTGTCAAGTGATACACCCAATGCACATGTACCATTTACACAATTGAGTTCATAAACTGAGAATTCTGTTTCTTTTTCTGTGTCAATGAGTCCATAGGTCCTCATAACAGTGTATTGTAGACAGTCAAAATTAAAAGGAAAGTGGATTCATTATCTAGGAATGATCTTAGTATATGTACCATGCTTCCAGATAATTAATTCCAGCAAAAATTATTTGAATTAACTAGTGGCTCTGGATGAGATTTGTGCCGAATAAAGTGAGATTAGTAGCAACAGGTAAACATTATCCAAACTGGCTATTTACCTACATTAATTTACCAGATAACTTCTCAGTCCCTAGGATGACTTCTGTTGGGTGAACCTAACAGATATATTTTCATTTGTAATTAATCTTTATACTTGATAAAGCCTCTTTGCTCCATTATTAAAGTCAATATCAGGAAATAACTTTCTGTCCAATTCAGAAATATTATATACATATATGTATACATACAGCAATATGTTTCCAGTGTTTTGTATATATAAATATGGAAAACACTGGAAGCATATTTTAAGGAAGAATCCCAAGCAAGCCTCCAAAAAGATATAATAGATGTTTCTGAGCTTACTTTCTAAGGTTATGTACCATATTATTAGGATATTGGCTGTGACACAACTATAAAATGGAGGTAGTGGGCTTTAATCAAATTTTTGCAGCATATGTATTAACTTCCATGTGGCAAAACCTTTTCTAGATACTCTCTTGTATACTCTTTCTTTGCATTCCACTGAAATTTTGATTCCAAATTGCCAATCAGATATGAGTCAGTGAATCACTCCATTTGGATTAATAATAAATATGCATCAATTGGGCCCTGTAATAAGTACAATGCAGGGACTGGAGACTGAGGGATGCAATATACTACAGTCATTAAAGAGTTTCATTATTTCTGAGTTCATCATCTATATCTCCACTTCTCAACCTACCTCTATTCGCCCCTTATCTCAACAAATGCCATCATCGTTATCTACCCAGTTGGCTCAAGCTAGAAACTAGTGACCCTTCTCTACTCTTCATGGTCCCTTACATACCTAGAAAAGTCCTATTTTTTTATAACGCCTCTTTATCAGTTCTGGAATCAACATCATTGCCACTACCCCCATCCAGGCCATCATTGTCTAGACTAGAATCTGCATTATTACTCAGTTTTAAGCTGTCCCTATCCAATCCATTCTTAACAGTTGCATATGTTGTCTACACAAAGTCCAACTATGATATTGCCATACTTCAACTCAGAATTTTTCTTTGGTACTTCATTTTCTTCAGGGTAAAGTCTAAACATGTAATAAAATGTCCTTCATAAACTGGTCCTAGTTTGATTCTCCAACCTTACCACTTTTAAGTTTACTACTCCCATCCATGGCAGATGCTTCTGTATCTTCATTAAAACCCATTTATTATTTTTTTCTCACACTTAAAGACCAAGAATTTATTCCATAAGAGTTATATATTATTTTTCTGAAATTATTAAGTTGCAATGACCAGGTCACGGTTGCATTTTTTTTCCACTCCTGGGTGTATATAGGGAAAAAAACCCCACTAATTTGAAAAGATACATGCACCCCAATATTTATATCCACATTATTTACAATTGCCAAGATATGGAAGCAACCTAAGTGTCCATCAACAGATGAATGGATAAAGAAGATGTGGTATAATCATACAATGGAATATTACCTAGCCATAAAAAAGAACAAAATTTTGCCATTTGCTGCAACATGGATGGACTTGGAGAGTATTATGCTAAGTGGACTTGGAGACAAATACTGTATGATATCACTTATATGTGGAAACTAAAAAAATAGAACAAACCAATGAATATAACAAAAAAGAAGCAGACTCAGAGATATAGAAGAACAAACTAGTGGTTACCAGTGAGGGGGGAAGGGCAATATAAGGGTGAAGGAGTGGGAGGTACAAACTACTGGGTGTAAGATCAGCTCAAGGATGCATTGAACAACATGGGGAATAGAGCCAATAATTTGGCAATAACTGTAAATGGAAAGTAACCTTTAAAAATTGTATAAAACATTAAAAAAATTTTAAATTTATTTTTTAACATTCACAGAGCTTGACTACCTTTCTCAGCATCCTTTGCTGGTAGTTGTACCCATATGACAAAAATCTGACCAATGGCATGTGAGCAGGAATAAAGTGTCTCTTCTGAGTCACACTGGTTAAGAAACGGGTGCATCTTCCCCATGGTATCTTTTTGCATCTGCCTGCTAAATAAAGAGGACTTTGAGGACTTAGGATAGTCATACAAGACAAAGGAGGCACATATCCCTGAATTATTACATGGAAGACTGCCCCCCCCCCAACCTCAGGAACACTGGCAGTGGATTAGAATTTGTGGTTTATCTCTAATAGCAGTTAACATCCCCTTAGTTTCTACATGATCCTATAGCCTGACCTCAGCTGCCTACTTTTCCTGGAATATTTCAAGTGTTCACTCAGTTCCAGGCTTGACACTTACTGTTAAATGTCTAGAATTCTCTGCCTTCCTTATTCCTTTAATTTTTCTCACTGCTGATCACCTGTCAGATTTTAGATTAAACTCTATTTCTTCTGAAAGATACCCTTCTCCAAAGCCAAATCTGTACTTCTTTAGTGTACAGATTTCAGAACACCTAGTGCCTACCTTATTTAAGCACTTAGCACACAGAATGTATTACAATTGCCTACTTATCTGTTTATCCCACTAAATCTAGCTAGTTACCTTCTCCAAATCTGAGCCTGTGTCTTGTTCACTGTTGTATATTTAGCAGCTTACACATGGACTGACATATAGTAAGCATTTATCTTTGAATCAATAAATAATTCTGCTGCTTATATTCATTCAATTCACAAATATTTATTGATACCATATACTCCAGGCACTATGCTAGACAAAGTGGACATAGTGATAAACAAAATAATGAAAATCCCTGCCCTCACAGAGTTTAGTGTCAAGTGGGGAAAAGATACAAATTGTGGTAAAATCCAAGAAGGAAAATGATATAGTAAATAAAAGAGGATCAGGGGTGGGAGGACTAATTTAGACTATGAATTGGAGCCTCCATGGCCTTGAATTCTGCAGTACAGTTTTCTCTAATTCTGTGGGCAAATTGCCTCAATGATGGTTTGTAAATAAGAGAACGATGTCAGTAAAACATGGAAGTTGCATTGGTTCACGAATAGTTTTTTTCCCTAGCTGGTGTTAAGATTTGCTTCCTCCAAGCTCTCTCACAGCTGAACCCAGAATTAGGGCACAGGGGTAGCACACTGGCCATTGTGCCCACTCACGCCAGTCTCTGGCTCTTAGCTCAGTCTGGCCACATGTTCTGTCTTGAAAACAGTATTTATTGCACGGTCTCCCTGATGGTTTTGCATTTTCCCCCTTGTCTCATAACACAGCAACTTCAACCTTTTTTTTTTTTTAAAGAGTTACTTTATTTATTTATTTTTGGCTGTGTTGGGTCTTCGTTCCTGTGCGAGGGCTTTCTCTAGTTGTGGCAAGCGGGGGCCACTCTTCATCGCGGTGTGCGGGCCTCTCACTATCGCGGCCTCTCTTGTTGCAGAGCACAGGCTCCGGACGCGCAGGCTCAGTAGTTGTGGCTCACGGGCCCAGTTGCTCCGCGGCATGTGGGATCTTCCCAGACCAGGGCTCGAACTCGTGTCCCCTGCATTAGCAGGCAGATTCTCAACCACTGCACCACCAGGGAAGCCCAACCTCAACCTTTTGATAAAAAACTCTTTTATAAGCCTATCTTCACCTATTTTTTAAAAAGCGTAAATTTCCTATATTTACTCTTGTAGTTCTCCATGTATAGGGAATTTAACATATCTTTTAAACGTGTCAGTATTTTTATTAGGATTGTTACTGTTTTTTGTTAGTGCATTAATTACAAACTTTCAAAGTTTCACGAAACTATAGAAGTTTCAAGTGGTCTACCCCAAACCTAACCTCTTCTCTGCCCTGCTATTCTGTAAATGTTGCGGAACACAAGGGTTTTCAGAAACCTGTATGCTGTGTTATAGCAGAAACTCCTCCACCTCCTTGCCCCGAACCTCCTCCTTCTTAAATTGCTTCTATGGAGTTTCCTCTGGAAATTAATAGGTGCTCTGAGGGCTTCCCTGGTGGCGCAGTGGTTGAGAGTCCGCCTGCCGATGCACAGGACACGGGTTCGTGCCCGGTCCGGGAAGATCCCACATGCCGCGGAGCGGCTGGGCCCAGGAGCCATGGCCACTGAGCCTGCGCGTAAGGAGCCTGTGCTCCGCAACGGGAGAGGCCACAACAGTGAGAGGCCCGCGTACCGAAAAAAAAAAAAGGTGCCCGGTTCCTGTTAGCACACACGCAGCATTGGGCATGTCATTTGATTCCATCTGTGTACAGAAAACCTGTCCAGATCTCCTTGTCTAACTGTGTGAACTTGGCCTCTCCACCCAACTTGGAGAGAGTTTTCTGTACAAGGCATTTCAAACTGTATGTACTGTCACTAGGAGAAATGAAATGTGGAGAAGACAACTCAGCTTATCATCTTGCAGTGACAGAGCTCGGTGCCTGGCTTCTTTGTCACACTGGGTAATGCCACTATATCAGCCGCCAGCCATGCAGGAAATCTTGGAATAATTGTCAACTCATCACTGTCCTTTGTTCTATAGATCCATTTTCTTCAACTCTTCCTGTAATTATACTGATACTTCCCCAATATGGCCCTTTTTCACTATGTTTCCACTTTATCCGCTTCTTAAATGTTTCCTATTAAAATGCTCTCGTCATCACACTCTGCGTGTCCAGTTACAGTGTAACAGAAAAATGAATGTGTTCTGGGGCCAGAAAAACCTGCATTGAAATTTCACTTTGTGGGACCTAGGGCAGATGATTCAACCTTGTCTGAATCACTATTTTCTCACATGCAAAATGGGAAGAGTAATGCTTATTGTGCACAACTGTTATGAAATTTGAATGACTACATATAAAATACATATGTCAAAAACTCTGAATAATCAGATGAAAACAAACAAATGGACAAATATTTGCCCCCAAATTTAAAGGATTAATATTATATTTAAAAACATTCTATAAACTGTTAAGAAATAAACTGAAAGTTCAGTAGAAAAATAGACAAAAGATGTAAATCGATACCTAACAAACTAAATACGAGACTAAAATGAGGGAAAGATTTTAATCATGCTAGTAACCAGACAAATGCCAATTAAAATATCTATGAGATATTATTTTATCATAAACTTAGTGAATGATACAATAATAAAACCCAGTACTGAGCTGAAGATGTATTGAACAGAGCCACTGACTGTTAGCAGTGTAATTGGTACACACTCTCTTGAAATCATTTTCCCAAATTTATCAGAGCCTTTGTTTTCCTAAAATTTTGACTTAGTAAATACCTTTCCAGAAAGCTCATACCATTGGCATTTTCAGAATTCTCCTTTCGTAGGAGAAAAAATAAAATATAGGACAATCTTGTCAAGAAATTATGATATATGAGATCATATGGCTAAAATAATTTCTTAGCTAGAGCTTCTTGAAAAGAGAACTTTTTATTTTTTTTTCGGTACACGGGCCTCTCACTGTTGTGGCCTCTTCCGTTGCGGAGCACAGGCTCTGGACGCGCAGGCTCAGCGGCCATGGCTCACAGGCCCAGCCACTCCGCGGCATGTGGGATCTTCCTGGACCGGGGCACGAACCCGTGTCTCCTGCATTGGCAAGAAGACTCTCAACCACTGCGCCACCAGGGAAGTCCGAAAAGAGAACATTTTAAACAGACGCTTATTATACCTTGATCCCACTTTATGTGATAGGTTTACTATGTACAAATCAATTAGTAACTAACTGTGAGATGTTCATACATTTATATGCAAGAAACAAACTCACTTTGTTTAGCAGATAATCAAGAGAATACTGTTCAAATATGTACTTTAAGCTAGGTACCCAGATGTCTAGCAAAAGGAAAAAATGTCCCTGATGTCTGTCCTCATACCTTTTTGCTGCAATATTCTCAAACTTTTAAGATCTAGAGTATTTACTATTCTTTTACTTTTTTAAAAAAACAATTTCTCATTCAGTAATTTTAAAAATTTAAGATAATTATTTTTGAATCCATCTCATTCCCTAGGGTAGCCCCATTCTGACATTCACCAGTTTAATCAACTGAATGTCCTCATTTTTACTACCCACAATCCCCTCATATTCTCTTTCCCCTTAACTATCTTAGATTCCATGTTACATCATTATAATCACCACATTACCTAAACGTAGCTCCCTTGTCCCTTCTATCTCTTCAGAGTTCTTTGTTGCTAAATCTAACTCTCTATTTACATTAGATTACATTCCTCTGGAGGAAAACTCACAGCCATGTTGACAGGTTTTACTTTTAGTCAATGACCACAAACTCCAAGTGAGCCTTCACCCCAGCCTGATAAGCCTACTACTTTTCCCCAGTCAACTGATACTCCTGTTCTCCCAAACTTATCTGCATTTCCTCTCCTTTTTCTTCTTATCACCAACACCTTCTCACTCACTGACTCTCAGATTGACTTTGTTTCCTGTTTCACTGAGGAAACAGAAGCAATTAGCAATTTGTAAAAGTGGTTCCTTATCCTCCTCCTACCAAATAAATCTGCACCTAATTTGATGATGGAGGCATTCCGTCAGATTTATTTATTCTCAAGTGAAGAATGAAGCAGGCCCATATGATGAGTCTCCTTTGATTCAATCTGTTTCTTTAAAGCTAACTTGTAAGACTTCAGCAAAATACCCAGAAATTGGCACTAGGATATGTATAAAGACTTTTCCGATGAACTTTAGTAAATCATGACTCCATCCTGTGCAAGTCAGCTGTAAATGATTGCACCACGGAATAAGAATATTCCAGTTTATGGGTCATGTTGCATAATGCAGAGCATTAACATTAATCTAAGGGCTCTTATCTTTGCATTTTCTTCACAAGGCATTTCCAATTCATAGCCTTAGATTATGATTCAGGAAACTAATATGGAGTAAATGTGAAGCACGAACCTGGTATTAATGGCTTTTTCTGTTTCCAAATTAGTTTCAAGATCTATACCCCCTGTAATACTGAACTATAAGTGAAAATTGTGGCAGTTCTGAAAGAAGGCTATGCCAGTCTTTAGAGCCCTGGATTTTTAAACAAGGTTACAATGTGCCACACATGTGAGCTAGCAAGCAAATGCTATAGGGGCAGTCAGGGTGAGCAGAGAAAGAGTAAAGTAGGTTTAGGTTAAGAAAACTAGAGCATAAAAAAGTTAAACAAATGAAACTCGAAGTGCACTCTCCAAAATGTAAAATAAAAAAGGTTACATTCCTCAAAATGATATGTTTTAAACAATGGCACGTTATAGAGTAAAGGCAGACATTTCTATCACTGGAGCTATTTTTGATGGATCCCAGGAGTCCTTTGTCTATATTTTTTCCTATTCTTTATTCCTTGCCTTTTGTTCATAAATACTGCTAAAACAAAGCAGTAAGAAGACAATATGGTGTGCTGGAAAAGAGGTAAAAGGTTTGAATTCTAGCCTCATTTCTAGCCTCAATGTGTTGTGACTTTAGCTTAACTCTCTAAGCCAGAGTTTCTTCATTTGTGAAATTAGGAAAATAAGATGTCTACAACCTAGCTATACGGTAGGTACATCTTGAATAAGATACAGAAGAAAGTGACTATTGAAATGCTTAGCATACTCTGAATACTCTGTTTCTTTTTTTAATCATTACATAAATTTGGCTGGTACTATCCTTGTCCCTCTCTTACTAAGAGAAACACCCTTCCCAGGCAATCTCAACCATTTCCACAGCGGCAGCTACATCTATTTTGTGGTGATGCTCAAATCGGTATCATTGGTCCAGAGCTCTCTTCTACACTCCAGTTTCTACGTGTGAGTGTCCCACAGAAAAACTCAACCCCAAAGTGAACTGCCTTTTCTTATTATTTTATCCCCAAACGTATCCTTCCTGTGAACTACAAGTCTCCTGAACTGGTACTACCAACCACCAAGCCAGAAACCTGGGATCATCTTAGAGCTTTCTTTTTCCTTCACCTCCATTTCCAATAGATGGACAAGTGTTACTGGTTCTACCTTTTTAATATCACTTTATATTATGATTGCTTTATTCAGTCTCTTGCCTCTTCCACTTCTTCTTTGTTCTTCTTCATGTCTCCAGTCTTGTTCTCCTTCAAACGAGCTTCACTGTCACCAAAGTACTCTGTCTAAAGACAAAACTTATTTTTCTACTTTATAGGGTACAAACTTCTGGGGCTCCCCTATGACATACAGAATTAAATCCAAATTCCTCAGTATGATATATTAAACCCTCTCAGATCTTCAGACTTGTCTGGACTTACATGCCCCTTCTCCCACTATAAGTTCTGGCTATCATGAGTTTGAAGTTGTCTACACACAGAATGACGTCCCAGGCTTTCTTGTTTGACCAGGTCTGTTCCCTCATCTGAGAATGGCCTTTCTGCCCCAGTCCCAGCCCAATCCTTTCATCAAACCTTGATAACCAGTTCATTATTCCAGGCATCACTCAACCATTACTCCAAGAAGCCCTCTCTGATACCCTCTTCCTGGATGGAACAAATCACCTTCTCTTGTGTGACTTCTCTGTACGTTATATCTGCTTCTATCACATGTTCTATAATTCATAATTCACTTATGTGTTTACATGATTGACTCTTTTTCTACAGTTCAACTTCCTTAAAGTGAACAGCTATATATAACTTCTCGTGGTGTACTCCTAAGTCTGTGTCAGTCAGTTCAGAAGACAGACGCAACACTCAGAGTTTGTAATTTGGGGGGTGTTTAATAATGAGACTCATTTCAAGGAGTGTGGCGGGAATTTGGGGGACCAATAATGGATAAGTCAGGACTTGGAAGCTAACACAGAGGAAAGCCATACTGAAGGGTAAGGGGAGGGAGTACTTACAGAACCCGGAGAGGGTCGTTATATGGAAAGGGCCTCCTGTGACCCTGAAGCTGTGGCCTTTTCTACAGAGATGGCATCAGCCTGCAGACCCCAAAGGGAGAGAACTAAGGTAATAAATATTCCTGCTTCAGTGTCCTCCGTCTCTGCTAGTGTCTCCCATATTCTGAACCCAACCCACAAGCCAGAGGGAAGTGAATGTAGCCCACATGGTTAGCTTTTCGGGGTGGCAGTTGAGGGAAGAGCACCCTGGAACAACAAAGGAAAATGATATCCTGTGCAGGGTCTAAAGGGGCTGACAGATCCTAATTGCTTAAAAGGTGTATGTTGAGTGAAAATTCACTGAAGGATTATTCATGTGCCTTGCAACTTGTACAAAATGGACAATAAAGCGTTAAACACAAATGCTCTGAAATAGCATTTCTGCCAGCTTTATACAGGATTATGTTGTGCAGCCACTTGGCTGCTTCAGCAGAGAAATGCTTTAAAGGGAAAGAACGGGAAGCACTGGAGAGAAAGGTTTTTGTCATATTTCCTGGGGGAGAGATGTATTCCTGGTGGTGTTACCCAGAAGGTGGTCCCTTTTAACAAAATGGTTATGTTTATGGAGGATATATGCAAAAAAAAAAAAATTAGGAAGGGCTGCATACCACCACAAATAAGCAAGTAGATATAACAAGACTGATGTCTAAATGAGAATGCCAACAGCACAGGGATAAAGGGAAGTGAGCGGAGAGAAGCAGCAGCAGCATGGCTAGAAAGGAAGGAGAAAATGGAGAAATAAAGTGAGATAACAAGGATTTACTGCAAGGAAATCAAGCAGTAGAGTATCGGCAGGAAAATGAGATGTCTGCGGAAGGAATTTGTAAATCTCCCATGAAACTTATAACAACTGTGAGAGCCTTGGAATAGCATGTCTGCCAGCTTGGAAAGATTGTCCAAGAAATGACAGACTGCTCAGCCAGCAGGATCTGCAAGGACAATGTAGGCTCTTACAAAACACAAGGAAATAAGACCAAAAGAGGAGAAATAAGACCGAAGTAAGACCAGAAGAGGACCCAGGCCACCCGCATAGAAACAAATGCATTCCCAACAATTAGTTAGAGATTTCTTTCCTTAACTGTACATGCACAAATTAATTCTTTGCTAAGCTGATTATCATTTTTACACTCTGTTATAAGGAACTAGTTTCAAATGAATCATATAGTTGATTAAGGTTCTAATCATGTGGTGTCAAAATATCCTAACCAGGTACTGTTTTTGAAAGAAATGGGTGACCTCATCAATGACAACAAGGAAAAGTTATAGGAGGCAGTGTGACGTGATGCTTAAGAATGTGAACTCCACATCAGACATATCTTTATGTCAATTCTTGCTCTACTAGCAATCAGTTATGTTAACTTGGTTTCCATCTTAGTTTCTTCTTCTGTAAAATGAGGTTAATGCCAGTTCCTCCTTCAGAGGTTTCTTATGAGGATTAAAAGAGTTAAGACATTTTAAATTATACAGTCAATGCATGTTAACACAATGTCTGACACGTGTTCAAATCCTAAACTACTGTTACTTCTAATGGAGGCTATTTTTTACTTGATGTGCATGAGATTGAAAGGAACCTTTAAAAACTGTTATATTTTGAAGGTTGTGAAATATTGCACAAATTTATGATATCATCATTATTACATATAATTATTTATGATGTATCTGGTATGGAATTGATCTAAAAAGTAGTTTGAAAGTGGCAATTTGTAGCACATCAAAATGCCACACCTATATTGGCTCGTTGGATCATCACATTGCATTATAGCATCCCTCGGTATCCACAGAGGACTGGATCCAGGACTTGCTGTAGATAACAAAATCCAAGGATGCTCAAGTTCATAGTTGGTCCTCAGTATCCACAGTTCAGCACCCACAGATTTAACCAACCACAGATTGTGTAGTACTGTAGTATTGATTGGGAAAAAACCCCCACATATTAAGTGGACCCGTGAAGTTCAAACTCGTGCTGTTCAAGGGTTAACTGTAATTATAGTGATGGATGAATGCAGAATATTATTTTATGAATTAACTATATGTTAGTCACTAATCTACAATGTCTTAAAGTGTCCCAGTTTTTTAAATTACATTTTTATTGAGTTACATGGTTTTAACAAATAAAATAGAGCACAGCATACTGTATTTGTAACACCTAAATCTTAGTTTCAAGAGTTATTTCACTTTACAATTAAAGCAACTACCTGTGCTTAACACATAGTGGGTTTTTCTGACCAAATAGGTAAGACTTGTTTTGATTAAAATTGTGGTATAAGTCGGGAATAAAACACATGGAAATAAAAGCTTAATGATTAATCACTTTTAGCTAAATGAAAGTCTTTGTGAACATAATTGATGCATCTAACTGAAAATTGAACAGGCTTTAAATACTGAATTAATACATTTGAGCCAAGAAAAACATTGAAACACGCTCCACATTCCCACACCACACTTCCCAACTACTTTCTCCAACAAATGAAAATTACAGGTAAGCCAAAATCCATTCTTGTATAAAGTAATATTTATCGTGTGGAATTTCTCTTCCATAACTTAAAATTTATGAGTTTTGAGTCAAAACACTGATATTTTTTCTGTTCATATCTAATTTATCTTGACTCATTGTAGAAGAATGTTCCAAAAATATCTTTTCATCAGAAGAAAGCAAATAAATGGGTTGGTTATGGCATACTTACTAGAAGTCATTGATGCTGCAGTATACCCAGAACAAGTGTGCCTCCTTGGTATTTTCCTAGTTCTGGCAACAACGCAAACTGGTAAGAGAAGAGACTTGAGGTTAGATATTTCAGCTATTTTAATCTAGAACTGACTGTCTCTATTATGTATCTAGAATGCCTATAAAATAAAATTCAAAGTCGTTCTTTGGCCCCAACATCCCTGAATGAAACGTCACAGTGCACTCCCCCTTCCACTAACAGTGATTCACTAAAGCAGTGAGAGTACTTCCGAAATTGGGGTGTAGAAGGGAAGCTAAATGGATCTGTGATTTGATATGACCCCTAAATGAGTCTACTGAGTTTTCTAAGAGAGTGGACCATTCTTCCTACTGTGTCCCTACTGAGAATCTATGGGCAGAAAACAAGGATCTGAATAATGTTAAATGGGAACTACGTCTTACGAAAAGTTGAAAAAAAAAGAAAATGACATTTAATCTTCATAAGCTAAAATTTATCTAGCAGTTTTTAGACACTTTTAAAAATATCTTTATTGGAGTATAACTGCTTTACAATGTTGTGTTAGTTTCTACTGTATAACAAAGTGAATCAGCTATACGTATACATATATCCCCATATCTCCTCCCTCTTGCGTCTCCCTCCCTCCCACCCTCCCTATCCCACCCCTCTAGGCGGTCACAAAGCACTGAGCTGATCTCCCTGTGCTATGCGGCTGCTTCCCACTAGCTATCTATTTTATATTTGGTAGTGTATGTATGTCCATGCCACTCTCACTTCGTCCCAGCTTACCCTTCCCCCTCCCCATGTCCTCAAGTTTATTCTCTACATCTGCGACTTTATTCCTGTCCTGCCCCTAGGTTCTTCAGAACCATTTTTTTTTTTTTTTAGATTCCATATATATGTGTTAGCATACGGTATTTGTTTTTCTCTTTCTGACTTACTTCACTCTGTATGACAGACTCTAGGTCCACCCACCTAACTACAAATAACTCAATTTCGTTTCATTTTATGGCTGAGTAATATTCTATTGTATATATGTGCCACATCTTCTTTACCCATTCATCTGTTGATGGACACTTAGGTTGCTTCCACGTCCTGGCTATTGTAAATAGAGCTGCAATGAACATTCTGGTACATGACTCTTTTTGAATTATGGTCTTCTCAGGGTATATGCCCAGTAGTGGGATTGCTGGGTAATATGGTAGTTCTATTTTCAGTTTTTTAAGGACTTCCATACTGTTCTCCATCGTGGCTGTATCAATTTACATTCCCACCAACAGTGGGAAACAGCATTATTGTTTGTAGATTTTTTGATGATGGCCATTCTAACCAGTGTGAGGTGATATCTCATTGTAGTTTTTTTAAAAATAAATTTATTTATTTTTGGCTGTGTTGGGTCTTCGTTGCTGCATGCGGGCTTTCTCTAGTTGCAGAGAGCGGGGGCTATTCTTCGTTGCAGTGCGCAGGCTTCACATTGCGGTGGCTTCTCTTGTTGTGGAGCACGGGCTCTAGGTGCATGGGCTTCAGTAATTGTAGCACGTGGGCTCAGTAGTTGTGGCTTGCGGGCTCTAGAGCACAGGCTCAGTAGCTGTGGTGCATGGGCTTAGCTGCTCCGCGGCATGTGGGATCTTCCCGGACCAGGGATCGAACGTGTTCCCTGCATTGGCAGGTGGATTCTTAACCACTGCACCACCAGGGGAGTCCCATCTCATTGTAGTTTTGATCTGCATTTCTCTAATGATTAGTGATGTTGTGACGGCAGAGGCTGGCGTGATGTTGTAACAGCCTGAGGCGTGCTGTGTGTTCTCCTGGGGAAGTTGTCCCTGGATCTCGGGACCTTGGCAGTGGCGGGCTGCACAGGCTGAGGGGTATGGATAGTGACCTATGCTTGCACACAGGATTCTTGGTGGCAGCAGCAGCATTTCATGCCCGTCTCTGGGGTCCAAGGTGATAGCCACGGCTCGTGCCCATCTCTAGAGCTCGCTTAGGCAGTATTCTGCCTTCTGTGTTCATGCAGAGAAGGAATCCCCTCTCCTTGCACACCCCGTAACTACGGTCTCTTGCCTCTCCGGCAGGTCCAGACTTGTTCCCGGACTCCCTCCCGGCTAGTCGTGGTGCACTAGCCGCTTCAGGCTGTGTTCACGCAGCCAACCCCAGTCCTCTCCCTGGGATCTGACCTCCGAAGCCCGAGCCTCAGCTCCCAGCCCCCGCCTGCCCAGGCGGGTGAGCACACAAGCCTCTCGGGCTGGTGAGCGCCGGTCGGCGCCGATCCTCTGTGCGGGAATCTCTCCGCTTTGCCCTCCGCACCCCCGTTGCTGTGCTTTCCTCCGCGGCTCCGAAGCTCCCCCCCTCCGCCTCCCGCAATCTCTGCCCGCGAAGGGGCTTCCTAGTGTGTGGAGACTTTTCCTCCTTCACAGCTCCCTCCCACTGGTGCAGGTCCCGTCCCTATTCTTTTGTCTCTGTGTTTTTCTTTTTTCTTTTGCCCTACCCAGGTACGTGGGGAGCATTCAGTAGGTGTTCTTACACATGTATATGTATTTCTGATGTACTTACAGGGAGGAAGGTGATCTCCACATCTTACTCCTCCGCCATCTTGAAGGTCCCCCCTCTTTTGACACTTTTAAAGGTTTTAAATATACTGTTTCATTTGAAGTTCATAACAACATTAAGAGGTCCGATTTCCAGTTTCACAGGTGGACTGCCTAGGCACAGAGTGGGTAAAATACTTAACTAAGAGTATAGAGCAAATTATAAGTGATAGAACCAAGATTTACACCTAGGCTGTCTAGCTCCAGAGTCCCCACTGTAAACCATAATCTCACGTTGCACAAAAAAATGTATTTCTGCTAAAATATAAACCAATCTGATCTTTTTTTTACATAAAAATACATAATTTGTTACTTTTCACCACCATGTTCTTGCTTATGCTGCCAAATCTGTCCCTCTACTTTTTCTTTCCTTGCCTGATTGTTGTTCATCCTCTGGGACTCAGCTTGGTCACAGCCTCCTTCAAGACTTCCTTGGGAGTCTCCTCCGCAGCTCTGGACCCCATCCTCCCGCACCAGCCAAGTCCAGGGAGGCCACCGGCATGTCGCCTGCATTCCTGGTGTCCTCGCGTCCGTCGGGCACCCCGAGACATTGTCGCCATCACTGAAACGTGACCGCGCCGGGGCTCTCAGTCCCGGACCGCCCTCGCGGGGACAGGTGCGTTTCTCCCGGGCGCCGGGGTCCGGGCCCGGTCCTGTGCGGACTCCCACCGCCCGAAACCAGCAGCAAGCCCAGTCGGGCGCAGTCCTCAGGGCCGCCCACTGCGTCCGGCCACCCAGCTCGCGCTCGGGCCGGCCCCGCAGCTGTCCGCCCGGGCGCGGCCTCGTCCTTCCAGGCCCGCGGACGGCCAGGCAGTCTCCGCACCCCGAGGCCAGGCGCCGGCGCGGGCCTCACCTTGATCCTCTCCACGCCGGCCTCCAGCTTGAGCTGCTCCACCAGGCGCTGGAGGGCGCTTACGCTGGCCCCGGAAGACACGGCGGCGGCCTGGGCTCCGAGCGAGTGAGCTAGCCGGTGGGCGGGCAGAGACGCGAGGCCCCGAGGCCCGGCGCCGCCCCGGGGCGGGGAAGCCGCTGCGCCTGCCCCGCCGCCCGCCGGCCGCTCCCCGCCTCTCCCGGCAGCCACTCCCCACAGTGGCAGACGCAACAGAGGCACCAGAAATACATCTATACGTGGAGGAACTCCTACAGAACACCTACTGAATGCTGGCAGAAGACCTCAGACCTCCCAAAAGCAGCCTCAGAAGCAGCGGATTAAAGCTGCACAATCAACTTGATGTACCCTGTATCTGTGGAATACATGAATAGACAACGAATCATCCCAAATTGAGGAGACAATGAATCATCCCAAATTAAGGAGGTGGACTTTGAAAGCAAGATTTATGATTTTTCCCCTTATCCTCTTTTTGTGAGGGTGTATGTGTATGCTTCTGTGTGTTTGTCTGTATTTATGATTTTTCCCCTTATCCTCTTTTTGTGAGGGTGTATGTGTATGCTTCTGTGTGAGATTTTGTCTGTACAGCTTTGCTTCCACCATTTGTCCTAAGGTTTTATTCATCCCTTTTTTTTTTTCTAAATAATTATTTTTTAATTTAATAACTTTATTATATTTTACTTTATTTTATTTTACTGTATCTTCTTTCTTTCTTTCTTTCTTTTTTCCTTCCTTCCCTCCTTCCTTCCTCCCTCCCTCCCTCCCTCCTTTCTTTCTTTCTTTCCTTTTCTTCTCTTTCTTTCTTTCTTTCCTTCTTTCTTTCTTTCTTTCTTTCTTCCTTCCTTCCCTCCTTTCTTCCCTCCTTTCTTTCTTTCTTTCTTTCCTTCTTTCTTTCTTTCTTCCCACTTCTACTAATTCTTTCTCTCTACTTTTTTCTCCCTTTTATTCTGAGCCATGTGGTTGAAAGGCTCTTGGTGCTACAGCCAGGAGTCAGTGCTGTGTCTCTGAGGTGGGAGAGCCAACTTCAGGACACTGGTCAACAAGAGACCTCCCAGCTCCACATAATATCAAATGGCAAAAATCTCCCAGAGATCTCCATCTCAATGCCAGCACCCAGCTTCACTCAATGACTAGCAAGCTACAGTGCTGGACACCATATGCCAAACAACTAGCAAAAGAGGAACACAACCCCACCCATTACCAGAGAGGCTGCCTAAAATCATAATAAGTCCACAGACACCCCAAAACACACCACCAGACATGGACCTGCCCACAAGAGAAACAAGACCCAGCCTCATCCACCAGAACACAGGCACTAGTCCCCTCCACCAGGAAGCCTACACAACCCACTGAACCAACCTTAGCCACTGGGGACAGACATCAAAAACAACGGGAACTACAAACCTGCAGCCTGCAAAAAGGAGACCCCAAACACAGTAAGATAAGCAAAATGAGAAGACAGAAAAACACAGCAGATGAAGGAGCAAGATAAAAACGCACCAGGGCTTCCCTGGTGGCGCAGTGGTTGAGAGTCCGCCTGCCGATGCAGGGAACGCGGGTTCGTGCCCCGGTCCGGGAAGATCCCACATGCCGCGGAGCGGCTGGGCCTGTGAGCCATGGCCTCTGAGCCTGCGCGTCCGGAGCCTGTGCTCCGCAACGGGAGAGGCCACAACAGTGAGAGGCCCGCATACCACAAAACAAAAACAAAAACAAAAACAAAACGCACCACACCTAACAAATGAAGAGGAAATAGGCAGTCTACCTGAAAAAAGAATTCAGAATAATGATAGTAAAGATGATCCAAAATCTTGGAAATAGAATAGACAAAATGCAAGAAACATTTAAAAAGGACCTAGAAGAACTAAAGATGAAACAAACAATGATGAACAACACAATGAATGAAATGAAAAATACTCTAGATGGGATCAATAGCAGAATAACTGAGGCAGAAGAACGGATAAGTGACCTGGAAGACAAAATAGTGGAAATAACTACTGCAGAGCAGAATAAAGAAAAAAGAATGAAAAGAACTGAGGACAGTCTCAGAGACCTCTGGGACATTAAACGCACCAACATTTGAATTATAGGGGTTCCAAAAGAAGAAGAGAAAAAGAAACGGACTGAGAAAATATTTGAAGAGATTATAGTTGAAAACTTCCCTAATATGGGAAAGGAAATAGTTAATCAAGTCCAGGAAGCACAGAGAGTCCCATATAGGATAAATCTAAGGAGAAGTACGGCAAGACACATATTAATCAAACTGTCAAAAATTAAATACAAAGAAAGCATATTAAAAGCAGCAAGGGAAAAACAACAAATAACACACAAGGGAATCCCCATAAGGTTAACAGCTGATCTCTCAGCAGAAACTCTGCAAGCCAGAAGGGAGTGGCAGGACATACTGAAAGTGATGAAGGAGAAAAACCTGCAACCAAGATTACTCTACCCACCAAGGATCTCATTCAGATTTGACAGAGAAATTAAAACCTTTACAGACAAGCAAAAGCTGAGAGAGTTCAGCACCACCAAACCAGCTTTACAACAAATGCTAAAGGAACTTCTCTAGGCAAGAACACAAGAGAAGGAAAAGACCTATAATAATGAACCCAAAACAATTTAGAAAATGGGAATAGGAACATACATATCGATAATTACCTTAAATGTAAATGGACAAAATGCTCCCACCAAAAGACACAAATTGGCTGAATGGATACAAAAACAAGACCCATATATATGCTATCTACAAGAGACACACTTCAGACCTAGAGACACATACAGACTGAAAATAAGGGGATGGAAAAAGGTATTCCATGCAAATGGAAACCAAAAGAAAGCTGGCAATTCTCATATCAAACAAAATTCTCATATCAAACAAAATAGACTTTAAAATAAAGACTATTAGAAGAGACAAAGAAGGACACTACATAATGATCAAGGGATCTATCCAAGAAGAAGATATAACAATTGTAAATATTTATGCACCCAACATAGGAGCACCTCAATACATAAGGCAAATACTAACAGCCATAAAAGGGGAAATCGACAGTAACACATTCACAGTAGGGGACATTAACACCCCACTTTCACCACTGGACAGATCATCCAAAATGAAAATAAATAAACACAAGCTTTAAATGATACATTAAACAAGATGGACTTATAAATGGTCCTATAATTGATATTTATAGGACATTCCATCCAAAAACAACAGAATACACATTTTTCTCAACTGCTCATGGAACATTCTCCAGGATAGATCATATCTTGGGTCACAGATCAAGCCTTGATAAATTTAAGAAAATTGAAATTGTATCAAGTATCATTTCCGACCACAATGCCATGAGACTAGATATCAATTAAAGAAAAAGATCTCTAAAAAATACAAACACATGGAGGCTAAACAATACACTACTTAATAACGAAGTGATCACTGAAGAAGTCAAAGAGGAAATAAAAAAAAAACCTAGAAACAAATGACAATGGAGACACGATGACCCAAATCCTATGGGATGCAGCAAAAGCAGTTCTAAGAGGGAAGTTTATAGCAATACAAGCCCACCTTAAGAAACAGGAAACATCTCGAATAAACAACCTAACCTTGCACCTAAAGCAATTAGAGAAAGAAGAACAAAAAAACCCCCAAAGTTAGCAGAAGGAAAGAAATCATAAAAATCAGATCAGAAATAAATGAAAAAGAAATGAAGGAAACAATAGCAAAGACCAATAAAACTAAAAGCTGGTTCTTTGAGAAGATAAACAAAATTGATAAACCATTAGCCAGACTCATCAAGAAAAAAAGCGAGAAGACTCAAATCAATAGAGTTAGACATGAAAAAGGAGAAGTAACAACTGACACTGCAGAAATAAAAAAAATCATGAGGGATTACTACAAGCAACTCTATGCCAATAAAATGGACAATCTGGAAGAAATGGACAAATTCTTAGAAATGCACAAACTGCCAAGACTGAATCAGGAAGAAATAGAAAATATGAACAGACCAATCACAAACACTGAAATTGAAACTGTGATTAAAAATCTTCCAACAAACAAAAGCCCAGGACCAGATGGCTTCACAGGCGAATTCTATCAAACATTTAGAGAAGAGCTAACACCTATCCTTCTCAAACTCTTCCAAAATATAGCAGAGGGAGGAACACTCCCAAACTCATTCTACGAGGCCACCATCACCTTGATACCAAAACCAGACAAGGATGTCACAAAGAAAGAAAACTACAGGCCAATATCACTGATGAACATAGATGCAAAAATCCTCAACAAAATACTAGCAAACAGAATCCAACAGCACATTAAAAGGATCATACACCATGATCAAGTGGGGTTTATTCCAGGAATGCAAGGATTCTTCAATATACGCAAATCTATCAATGTGATTAACCATATTAACAAATTGAAGGAGAAAAACCATATGATCATCTCAATAGATGCAGAGAAAGCTTTTGACAAAATTCAACACCCATTTATGATAAAAACCCTGCAGAAAGTAGGTGTAGAGGGAACTTTCCTCAATATAATAAAGGCCGTATATGACAAGCCCACAGCCAACATCATCCTCAATGGCGAAAAACTGAAAGCATTTCCACTAAGGTCAGGAACAAGACAAGGTTGCCCACTCTCACCACTCTTATTCAACATAGTTTTGGAAGTTTTAGCCACAGCAATCAGAGAAGAAAAGGAAATAAAAGGAATCCAAATCGGAAAAGAAGAAGTAAAGCTGTCACTGTTTGCAGATGACATGATACTATACATAGAGAATCCTAAAGATGCTACCAGAAAACTACTAGAGCTAATCAATGAATTTGGTAAAGTAGCAGGATACAAAATTAATGCACAGAAATCTCTGGCATTCCTATACACTAATGATGAAAAATCTGAAAGTGAAATCAAGAAAACACTCCCATTTACCATTGCAACAAAAAGAATAAAATATCTAGGAATAAACCTACCTAAGGAGACAAAAGACCTGTATGCAGAAAATTATAAGACACTGATGAAAGAAATTAAAGATGATACAAACAGATGGAGAGATATACCATGTTCTTGGATTGGAAGAATCAACATTGGTGAAAATGACTCTACTGCCCAAAGCAATCTACAGATTCAATGCAATCCCTATCAAACTACCACTGACATTTTTCACAGAACTAGAACAAAAAATTTCACAATTTGTATGGAAACACAAAAGACCCCGAATAGCCAAAGCAATCTTGAGAACAAATAACGGAGCTGGAGGAATCAGGCTCCCTGACTTCAGACTCTACTACAAAACTACAGTAATCAACACAGTATGGGACTGGCCCAAAGCAGAAAGATAGATCAATGGAACAGGATAGAAAGCCCAGAGATAAACCCACGCACATATGGTCACCTTATCTTTGATAAAGGAGGCAGGAATGTACAGTGGAGAAAGGACAGCCTCTTCAATAAGTGGTGCTGGGAAAACTGGACAGGTACATGTAAAAGTATGAGATTAGATCACTCCCTAACACCATACACAAAAATAAGCTCAAAGTGGATTAAAGACCTAAATGTAAGACCAGAAACTATCAAACTCTTAGAGGAAAACATAGGCAGAACACTCTATGACATAAATCACAGCAAGATCCTTTTTGACCCACCTCCTAGAGAAATGGAAATAAAAACAAAAATAAACAAATGGGACCTAAAGAAACTTCAAAGCTTTTGCACAGCAAAGGAAACCATAAACAAGACCAAAAGAAAATCCTCAGAATGGGAGAAAATATTTGCAAATGAAGCAACTGACAAAGGATTAATTTCCAAAATTTACAAGCACCTCATGCAGCTCAATAACAAAAAAACAAACAACCCAATCCAAAAATGGTCTGAAGATCTAAATAGACATTTCTCCGAAGAAGATATACAGACTGCCAACAAACACATGAAAGAATGCTCAACATCATTAATCATTAGAGAAATGCAAATCAAAACTACAATGAGATATCATCTCACACCAGTCAGAATGGCCATCATCAAAAAATCTAGAAACAATAAATGCTGGAGAGGGTGTGGAGAAAAGGGAACACTCTTGCACTGCTGGTGGGAATGTGAATTGGTTCAGCCACTATGGAGAACAGTATGGAGGTTCCTTAAAAAACTACAAATAGAACTACCATATGACCCAGCAATCCCACTACTAGGTATATACCCTGAGGAAACCAGAATTCAGAAAGAGTCATGTACCAAAATGTTCATTGCAGCTCTATTTACAATAGCCCGGAGATGGAAACAACCTAAGTGCCCGCCGTCGGATGAATGGATAAAGAAGATGTGGCACATATATACAATGGAATATTACTCAGCCATAAAAAGAAACGAAATTGAGCTATTTGTAATGAGGTGGATAGATCTAGAGTCTGTCATACAGAAGGAATAAAGACACAGACCTACTGGAGAACAGACTTGAGGATATGGGGATGGGGAAGGGTGAGCTGTGACAAAGCGAGAGAGAGGCATGGACATATATACACTACCAAACGTAAGGTAGATAGCTAGTGGGAAGCAGCCGCATAGCACAGGGAGATCAGCTCGGTGCTTTGTGACCGCCTGGAGGGGTGGGATAGGGAGGGTGGGAGGGAGGGAGATGCAAGAGGGAAGAGATATGGGAACATATGTATATGTATAACTGATTCACTTTGTTATAAAGCAGAAACTAACACACCATTGTAAAGCAATTATACCCCAATAAAGATGTTAAAAAAAAAAAAGACTTCCTTGGGATGAACGAAAGTTATCTTCTCTGTGCTCCCAAGTAAACCCATGCATAACTCCACCAGTTTTTTATTCCTTCCCTCTCCAATAACGTTCTCAGCGCTACCATGTGTCAGGTTCTGTGCTAGGTATATGTGTCATTTAAAAGTCTTGTTTTGAGAACCTCTATCTTTGATGGCAAGCCTTATTCAATTTTTCATCTCCTGAGTCTGGTAAAATGGCTGGCACATAGTGCACTTAATATTTTTTTTAACTGAAATGTAGATGAATACGTTGTATCTAGTTTTGTTAGGGAACTTTTGACCAAAACCACCTGCCTTGGCCAATCACGATAACAACCACTTGCCTGAGTTGTCTAAGAACAGGAGATCCTGAACGCGGTGCTGCTGAGAAAAAATAACAGGGAGAATTCCGGAGGGACCAAAAGGAGGGAGGAGGCGCCAGCCCATAATATGTCTTCTAAGCTAATGGAGAAGAATTTGGGAGGGGCCAATAAGAGGAGGGAGGAGACACCGGCCCACCTGTCCTGCCGACGTCCCAGAAACGCTCACACTGGAATCGATCTTGGCTGAGAGATGCGCCCGCCACCAGGAAGGACCCTGAGGTCAGACCAAATATGGGCCAAGCAAGATGATTGGCCAGAGACAACCCAGAAAGCTAACTCCATTAGTATAAACCCTGCGACTGGACTGCGAGTCAAGTGGCAGAGCAGTTCTCCTGAGTTCCTTCTCCTGGGTTCACTGTCTGGGCGCCCCTTTCCAATGAAGTCTTTTGCTTTGTCAGCACGTGTCTCCTCGGACAATTCGTTTCCCTGTGTTAGACGAGACTCCACTCTGGGGCCCTGGAAAGGGTCCACCTTCCTGCAACAGTTATATAGGTATCAATGATCCATAGCACGTAGGCCTGTTCCAAAGACCAAGAAAACATAGGTAGAGATTCAGGGAGGAATGTAAGCCCTTGCTATAAAAGCTTCTTATAATTTGTTTAATTGTATTAACATTTTTAAGTAGTTCTATGTGTCAAGCCCTATGTTAGGTACTAAAGAGAGTATAGGTATAAAAAATGAATAGGGTTTATTCCCAGATCACAAGTAGCACATAGTATAGTGGGGAAAATAGAGTATGTACCAGCCCATTTCAAATGTATGTGGCAACGACTGCATTAATAAAATTATAAAAAGAAAGCACTTTGGACTGGAGTGATTAAAGAGTGCTTCTAAGAAGAGAAGGCATCCAAATTGCAACTTGAATATACAGGATTCTAATTGGTAACAAAAAGGAATTTCAAGAACAGAGAGGAGCCTAAATAGAAACATTGTAGAGGAATAATATTTTGAGATATTAACTGAGATTTTCCTCTTGTAATGTGTTTCCTTTTACCCTTTGCCCTGTATTCCTCCTCTCACATTAGGGGAAAGATAGAATATCACTATATACAAAGAAAAACCTTTGATTTTCAAAAACTAAAGCTTTTAAATCTCAAAAGGCAAGGCTTTTGCAGTGAAAGAAACTAAGCCCTGAGCCATTCAAGGTATAAAGTTTATGCCATAAACAAAGAATAAAGAACCATACCTCCCCATTCAGATTACATAAATATTCCACAGACTGAAAAAAAATGGAAGATAACCCAGGAGGAAGCTAGGGCTTAGATATTGTTAGATTCCTGAAAAGGACCCTGCCCTCTGCCCTACCTTAACTTTGGAAGGTATAATTAAACCTTTAGGCTTGAGATACCAAAAAACAGGATGGGACTAATTCAAACCCAAAAATAAGAACAATAAGGGCCAGCCTTGATTAAGCACTTAATAGGGCCAGGCACTATTCTCACCAAATTTTGAGTCATAACCAGATTATGAGGGACTGACCATTATAGTATTCCCATTTTATAGATGATACAAGTAGGTTACAGAGAGGTTAAGTAATTTATCCAAAGTCATTCCATTAGAAATGGCAGAGTTGGTATTTGAATCTGTAGTCTCAGACCCCTCAGAACTTGCAAAGGTGGCCTACAGCTTCACTCCCCCCACCCCATGTTAGAAGATGCTGCAGAGACCACAATTCTGCATGGTAATGGGTATCCCCTAAAGGACCTACCCCTACCTCCTCTCCTGGCTTCCAAGACTTTAACTAAAGTTAAATCCCAGAATTACCCAGCTGGGTGTTTCTGGGCTTGATAAGGGGGCACAGAGATTATATTTCAATGTATTTGTAAGAATTAGCTAGCCTGTACCAGCAAGAGCCTGGAAAGTAGCCCTGGGGTTGCATCTAGAAAGTGCTTAATCAAGAGGGCCAGAATGTAAGACTGGATAAGGAAGAATTCATTGACTTGGAGGGAAGGGGCACTTTCTCCAGATTCAACCTTCTCCAGGTTTAGCATCCTGACACAGGCCCTCAGGGAATGGGCAAATTCACTGCTTGCATGGATCAGCTTAAGCAGATCTTTCTTGAAACTGTGCTACATGCCAATACTCATGCTACCCAGTTTTTAATCCTGCACTTTCCTTATACAAGTCACACATCCCTTGTGTTCTAAAGGTTCTCTCCACCTTCTCCTGATCCTTCCCGTAATAAATTTCTTGTGCTTCTCATCCTGTATTATTGTGTGCTTCTAGGTGAACCTATACTAACACAAAAAGTAAACACAGTCAGCCAAAGGTTTTATAGGAGCAAAAATAGGAAATGAGGCTGGAAACTAAGGTCCAGATCTGGTCATTCACCTTAAGAGCATGTCTTCACCCCTCAGTGACATGTTTTAGTGCGAACTGGTGATTTATAGCAAGTATTTAGCATAAACAAAGGTTTCTGGGAGTATAATAATTGAGGAGTCAGGGTGAGAAAAGGAAAAGGGATTAGGAATCAGACATTTGAAAATCATATAAACTTTTTCAAAACTTGAGGTAATAATGCATATACCTTGGCATAGATAAGTAATATAGTTATGTTTAAATGATTGACTAACCAATGGGAAATAATAGGAGGTCAGTAATCCCCTTTTTCAATTTGCCTTGGAGCAGTCGCCAAACCCCAAGGCCCAGTTAGGAGGCCCTTTCATTCACCCTTAGCCGAGCTCTGGTGAAGTAAGAGATGGGGCAGCATCCATTTGAGAAAGTGTACCTGATTGTATATGAAAGGTTAATATATTTAAGAATGAATTATTTCATTTAAAAATTAATCACCACACATGTGTTGATGTCTGATAGAAAAAAATCATTAAGTAGTAATTAAGACGGGACTATTTGTCGTTGGATGAAAGAGGGTTTTCAGGGCTGAAGGTGGGGTAGGAGGGAGACCTCAACAGAGGCAGCTTCTTTTAAAGTTACTAAAGTTTGTTTAGTGATTTTTTTCAGTACTTCCCATTTCTTGAAATATGTTTTTGCTTACAAAATAGAAAATGATATAGAAGGATGTCAATCATTCCTTTAAAAAAGCAAAATAAACTAAAATTAATGTCATGCTGATATGGACATCAAATGTAGATGAGGCTTATTAAAATGTATGTCTGTTTGGTGTCTAGTTTAACTGTATACTTGTTTTAGTGGAAGCTTTTGAGAAATATAATATTCATGTAATTATATAAGTTTGTGAGCTATTTGTGACATTAACTCTAAGAAACTAGCTTTTTAGGACTGAACAGAGCACTGGATCCACTTAGTTGACTTCCTCATCCTGAAGTAGACATGCAAATAAGTAATTGAACAATAACTTGTGTGAAACATTACAGAAAAATAAAAGTAGCAGCAATTATATAAGAATTGTCTAATATCAAATTGTATAAGAATTCTTTATGTCAACTATCATTTAGGCTTTTATATATGTGAATTTATCAATGTTATCAATGTTGTAAGCATAAATGTCTCGTTTTTAGAATGACTACCATCTGTTTTTTAAAAATCACTGTTAATATGTATGTGTATATATTCTACTAATGACTCAGGAATGACAAATAAATTGAAAATTCATAAATATGGACAGAGAGTCATTATGAAGTCTAACCATTTATTTTAAATAAGGTATTCCAATTAGACTGAAAGTATTCATTGTCATAAATAAAAGCAAGCATTTTCCTATAAGCATAATTAAATTTCCTATAAGCATACTTAAATGTCATACTTCTTAGATTTCACAGCAGTGTCCCTGGATCAGACTTTTCATGTTGATATCTGTAATAAAGGTCTATCTCAGTCAAAAAGTTGTCTCTTACTATTCAAATATAAAGAGAATCTTAACTCAGGATTTTACAAATTATTCTTTCTTAGCATTACCTATTTTAGGTGTTTTACTTTTATAAATATGTATTTTAATCTGGTTTGGCTTGTACTCATCCCTCAATCACTGGTCCACACATTTATTGATCAAAATGGGCTCGTGGGCTCCCTCCTCCCCCTTAATGTTAAGGGTGTGAAATCAGTCTACCTGAACCACAGGGACAGAGAGGAGAGAAGGGTCTCTCTCATGTTGGCCCCAAATTGAGTACAGATTCAAACACTTGGGAATACTACCATGTTTCTCCAACAATATCCCAGGCCCCAGTTACTTCTTTCTTCTCTAGCTAAGAGATTTAAGTGCCGACAATGATGAGGGTGTCCATTTCCCTATGCAGTGGACAGTTACTGCGTTTGCCTGCACTGCATCTACTCCCCCTTACCGTGGTTTTTGACTCCTCTTTTCCTCCTGCACTGATCCTCCACTCCCCTCAGTACAGTTGAGAGTGATACACTTTCTAGCTCTCTGTATTTCTAAGTGGAAGTCCGGGGTACAGGAATTAGACTTTCCTTTTCAACAAACATTCTAAGCATCACTACCACCCATGGTTCAGCTTCTTCAATTGTGCCATCTTTTTCTTTAGAGTAATGTTGTTATAATCATTTAAGTATTTTATTACATGTAGTTTTATTATTTGATAAGATAACAGCATAAAGTGGGAAATATGACTTTGCTCTTCCTAAGAATAACAAATAAGAATTTTCTCATGAGCATGAAGTAATTGAGCCCAAGATGAAACCATTAAGTGTGCTGAAACTAGTAAACCTTTGGCTTCAATCCTACTCATTGGGTCGAATCCAGTGAAATGAAGGTTTAACAATGAGGCAGCAAACACAACTTGAAGAATCTGTGCAAAATGCATGTTAGAGTTGGTGGCAGAAATCTGGACCGTATTTTGAGACTTTGTGATCTTGTCTTAGTTCCCTGAAACAAATCCCCTCACGTATAATCCTATAGCTCATCTTCTACACAATCAACATTTGTACCCATTTCTATAAAGTGATGGGGTAATTATAAGGAATGGAATTTTGCTGGTAAGTCTATCAAACTCATTGTAAATTGTCTTCTTTACCCCAGAAGTAGTGTTGTGCTCACGTAGATCCAGAGACACAATGGTATTGTGTGCACCTGTGTGTTGTGTGTGTGTTTACGCATCTACATGACTAATTAATAAAAATGGACCTTTCAAGTTAACCAAATAGAGTTATCATACAATTACACGGAGATTAATTATCCTATTGGAATTCCAGTGAAGATGTTTCTGTCTCCTCCCTCCTGCTGCTTCCTAGCCCATTAACCCTTCAATAAAACATAGTGTAGTAGGTATTTATCATCAGATCCCCTTCCTTCTTTCTTCCCTCTTCCCCCCTTCTCTCTCTCTCTCTCCCCCTCCCTTCTCCCTCTCTTCCTTCCTTCCTTCTCTCTCTTTTTTTTTTTTTCGTTATGTGGGCCTCTCGCTGTCGTGGCCTCTCCTGTTGTGGAGCACAGGCTCCCGACGCGCGGGCTCAGTGGCCATGGCTCACGGGCCCAGCTGCTCCGCGGCATGTGGGATCTTCCTGGACCGGGGCACGAACCCGTGTCCCCTGCATTGGCAGGGGGACTCTCAACCATTGCACCACCAGGGAAGCCCCCTTCCTTCTCTTATCCCTCCTTTCTCTCTCTTACTTTCTCTCCTTCTCTTTTCCCTTCTTCAATCCTTTCTTGCTTCTTTTCCTTCCTGTCATTCTTTTTTTTTCCTGCCCAGTATCAATTTCCTTTTTTGATTCTATCATACCCTGATTTTCCCTGGATTACTATTCTTTCATTCTCAGTAAATGTGGTAGGGAGAGGCTTATCTCCACCCAGATCTTAAGGGTAGGTTAAGATTAAACAAAATTTTGCATTTTGCATTTGTATAAGATAAACCAAAGCTTCCCTCTTTACAGTGACTAGTGAATGTGTTGGGCACATAATCCAATATAGGCCAAGGATTTGTTCTGTGATTTTTGCTGAACTTGTCAGGAAAGAGAATTTTTCCCTATAAAAGCATTCCTAGCAACGGAAAATAAATATTTAGAGGCGCTAGTGGCCACAACATAAACAAATAGGCCTCAGAATAAAGCCAACTGAGAGTACTACAGAGACAGAGAGAATAACATAAAATAGTGTGATCCTTGCTTTAGTCTTTCCTCAGGACTTTTCAGTTATCTGAAATAATAAATTCCTTTCGTTGTTTACACCATTGTGAGTAGTTACACTTTTTACCTTCTTTAAGGTGTGAATGACTTACTGACATAAAAAGTTCTGACTAGAGCCATTTTTATAGAAACCAGCACTTCATTTACTCTTCTAGAAAACGGGAATACTAATGATACTGAGTCTAACCATCTGATCTGTGGTTCCAACTTAGCAACTCAGAAAAAGCCTGAGAAAGTTGGGACTACGGTTATGAGGATATGGATACACTAGATTTTTTTTTTTTTTTTTTTGCGGTACGCGGGCCTCTCACTGCCGTGGCCTCTCCCGCCGCGGAGCACAGGCCCCAGACGCGCAGGCTCAGCGGCCACGGCTCATGGGTGCAGCCGCTCTGCGGCATGTGGGATCCTCCCGGACCGGGGCACGAACCCGCGTCCCCTGCACCGGCAGGCGGACTCCCAACCATTGCGCCACCAGGGAAGCCCTACACTAGATTTTTTATATTATCTGATATTTATTTTTTCATCCTTTCTCTATACAACTCTGCTGTAAGTCCTAATTTGACTACAAGCATAAAGTAAGGAGTGACACACTTTACTTCCTTTTAAATGCTTTAGGACTTCTAGTGAAATGCCTTTTCCAAACTATAACCCATCATTTAAAAACCTGTTTACCCACTAGTCTCTGAATAAACCAGAAAGTAGTCTGCTAAATGAGGCTCACCTAGAAGTCGTTGTTTACTTAATCCTCTTCTTAAAAGTAAGTAGATGAGAGAGTCACCTACAATATAAGGATCAAAATGATCAAAAGAGCTATTCAGAGATACTCCAGAGGCAGTGAATAGCCTCACTGTTTCAAAGTTCACAAAGTAAGACATTTTAACTTTATGTCATGAATGAAATGCAAATTTATCTTCCAATTACAATTGATATTTTCGAGTTTACTATTGGTGGCAGCTGTAGGGACAATTAAAGAATTCTAATTGAAGCTACTTAAAGTGGATAAAGCCTATGCCAGATTCCTCCATCTAACGCAGTTTCTGTCTTTTAAAGACAGAAAAGGATCCACAGTGATTTTTAATCTAAATCTAGAACAGGTTTATTTACCTATTACATGTTACTTCCACTAATAACATAAGGAATGCATCCATACATTATGTAATAGAGGATATAAATGTTCAACATTGGCAGCGTGTGTGATGATTACCGACAAGAATTAATCAGCATTCCTCAGGCCATACACAATGCAGTTAGAATAGAAACAGCAAATCTGTTCAAGTAATGCAAACATGCTGCATAAAAGGCTAAACAAGTAAAAGTATATCATCAGCCGTGACTCAAATTACATCTTTAAATTGTGTGCCAGCTTCCTTTAAATTAGCCATTTAAGAAAGTCTCTGCCAGAATTTATAAAACTGGAAAGTACTACATCTTCTCAGGTTCACAATTTTGTCATGGTGTGAGAATGCATTTAATAATTCAGTGCGTAAATTAACCCTTCCTTGATGCAACAGATAGAGTACAGTGGATACTTATGTGATGTTTTTCTTAATGATTAATCTGTTGATAAACTTCAGAAGTTCTATAGCCATCCATGGGGACAATGTGCCCAAGTTCCCAAAGAACGTGTAGACTGTAGTTTTATTGCTAAATTCTTTTCAACTCAATTTTTTTTATTCTTGACATTTCATAAGAGTATCAACATTTTCTATCAAACTGTGAAATCAAGCATTTCAGTTTTTGTTGTAGTCATTGCTTGTTTTCTTGTTCTGGATATATTGTGGGTCCTTGGAATTTTAATGGACTGAAATAATTACCATTCATTTCTTTCAGATTTGGAACTACTCATTGTTTAGTCCTCAGAACTCTGGTGGTAAGGAGTCAATGGGGGAACTTGTGGTATGTAGAGATTTCTGTCAAATGGTAGGTTTGAAACTGAAACTCGGGTCTCAGGAAATTCTGGTACAAAATGCTTTCTCTTGTATACAATAATGAAGAAACACTTCTAACCATGCTCTCTGGAATGCATTTAGGCTATTAATGAAAATGGGCATGGCTATCTCTGTAAAGAATCAAGTGTAAAGAAGAAAAACAATAAATATTAAGAAATTTGTACTCTCATATTTTTATAGTCATGAGTCAACTTGCTCCTCATGAAGGAAAGTTTAGACAAATCTGAAAACCTTATTATTCCTTTTGTGACTGGGAGTCAACTAAACGATCTCAATTCTCTATTTGTAGTTTTAACATCTATCCATTTTCTGCTCAAATATTTTGGTTCCCAGAGATGTTAAATAAGAGAGAATGATTTTATCTCCTTTGATGAAACTGCTCACAAAGAATATAAAAATGGACAGATAAATTGTGTTATAACAGGTACAGAATTATGCTTAATATTTCTAATGCACTAATTCTGGTCAGCATCAAACTTTGAACTTAATGTATTTATATTTGTGTCAGGAGAAAAGACTGTCATATGTAATTACTGCATTAGAATGTTTATGGATAAACATAAATAATAAGTGTAAGTTTTTGCTTGCAGTGGAGATGGGATAAATTGAGGGGGATGAATGTCAGTCACCTGTGGATGAAAGGTAGGGGCTGGGGTAACTATAGGCCAAAAAAAGTATGGGTCACTGGGAAGAGGGGAAAATGGAAGAATTCACCTGTAAAAGTTTTGCTTGGGTTTCCATTTCTTCTCTACCCTTGTCAGTGTGGGAGATGGGTACTAATCAAATAATGCTTAGAATGAAGGTGAAAATACAACTGCTGTAGGTGAGTCCCAGATCTCAGTCCTTGCCCTTCCTCTCTTTTATCTATCCACACTCACTCTTTTGGTAATCTCATCCAGGCTCATTAAAAAAAAATACAATATATATCCCCAGCCTATAAATCTCCCTTGAACTCCAAGTCCGTATATCCAATTGTGTGCTTGACATCTTTACTTGAATGTCTGAGAAGCAGCTTAAACTTAGTACATCTAAACCAAAATTCAGTCTTCCCTTTCTCAGTTAAGGAAAGGACAACTTCACTTCTCCAGTTATTCACGTAAGGCCAGCAGGTCCGGGGAAGGGCCCAGGGAGCCAGAGGGAACCCCCGCCAACGTGGCTGATGCAACCGACACCTGACATTGCCACACCACTCGGCTCCGGTCTTCCCGCTCCCCGAGGGGCGGAACCAATGGCTCTGAGGCTGATGCAACCGACACGTGACATTGCCGCAACACCCGAGAGATTACCAAAAAAAGGGCTGCTTCACACAGCAAGCACCTCCCCTGCGTCCGCCCCTATAAAGTTTGCTCGTGCCCGCACCCGGGCGCGACTTCTCTGGCCCCTTTCTCTCGGACCCGTGAGCCTCGCCCGGCAGCGGCCCCAAATAAAGCTCGTTTCAGCTCTCCTCTGTTTTTGGTGCCGTTCCTTACAATTCACATCCAAGGCCCTGGGGTCATTATTAATTTCTCTCCTTCTTACATACCTAAAGCCCTACCTATCCATGCAAATTCTGTTTCCTTTATTTCCAACCATGTGCTGAATTCAACCTCTTGTCTTACAGCCTCCACGGCTACCATTCTGTTTCCACCATCTTCTTTCATTTGGATATGGCAATGGCCTCCCCAGACTGGTCTCCCTTCCTCCATTGTTGACTTTCTGTAGTCTTTTCTCAACACGGTAGCCAAAGTAGTCCTTTTATAATATAAGTTGGATCATGTCCCCCTCCAGTCAAACACTCCAAATATTTCCCTTCTCACTCTGAGTAAAGGTCAAAGTCCTTAACATGACACAGCACAGTCGTATCTCTCTTCCTTCTCTAACCATATTGCCTACTCTTCCCTCTCTTACCCACTGCTCTCCAGACACAGTGCGCTTCCTGCTGGTCCTTGAAAACTGCAGGCCCACTCTTGTCACAAGGTCTTTGTACTTGCTCCCTTTGCCAGGTAGGCTGTTTCCAACATATCCACATCGCTTACTTACTTACTTGCCTCCTTCAGGCCGTACCTCAAATGTTACCTTCTCCGTCAGGCTTTCCCTAAATACCCATTTAAAATTCCAACTCTTTTCCTCATCCTCTCACCCCACTTGGCATTTGTAATCTCATTTTCCCTCCTTAATTGTACCCATATTATATATTACCATGTGACATTTATATTTATTTACTTTGTTGATGACTTTTTTCTTTCCACGAGAATGTGAACTGTTTGAGGGCAGGGATTTTTGTCTTATTTGCTTGTGAATATATTCTGGTTGCCTAGATGAATGAAGAGCACATGATAAATGTGTAATATCTTTTTATTGAATAAATAAATTAATTAATAAATGCTATGAAGAGGTACAAGTTACTCTGAGAGCCCATAATAGGTGAATTTGACAAAGTTGTAGAAGTCCTTTAAAATGTGAAGCATTAGCTAAGTTCTGAAGAATAAAGAGGAATTTTCCAAGAAAATAGAGAAGGCAAGAAGATTCCAAGTATTAATAGCAAAATGAACAAAATATCCTAAGGTGAGAGGCAAAACCCATCTTGCAAGTGTAAGGACTGGAAGAAAGTCTAAAAGTGGCTGGAGCAGAGAGAAAGGGATGACATGATATGGGATGGGACAGCAAAGCCAGACCACAAGATCCTTGCAACCACATTTAGGGTTTTATTCTAAGAGCGATGGGAAATCACTGACAATAAGCATTGAATCACATGAGCTGTGTGTGTGTGTGTGTGTGTGTGTGTGTGTGTGTGTGTGTGTGTGTGTTTTAAAAGAACTGCTCAGGCTGCAGCATAGAAAATGTTTGAAGATAGATAGGAATGGATGGAAAGAGAATACTGTGGTAGCTAAAGTGACCCCATGAGAAATGACAGCAACTTGGGCTAGGGTGGTGGCATGTCTCAGGTCTTTTGAACCTTCCTGTTTCTCTCTTCTGCCATTCCAGTCTTTTTGGTTCACTACTTTACCCTCAGATTTTACAATCTAGGGGTGCAAGAGTCTTGCCCTCTTCTCTCAGCTGGGAAGACTTTGACATTAAAGAACTTCACTCCACCATCTCTTGCCACTCCTTCACATGATGCCTGCTCCATTCACAACAAACATTTTCCACTGTTTTTATTTATTTGTGTATTTATTTCAACTACTTGGTTGAGTTCCATGGTGATGGTAAATGTGTCAGGAACAATGTTTTATTCATTTTGATATCCCCAGCAGTTGGCACATTGAAAATAACAATAATACTTATTGAATAAATGAGAAATTAAAGCAATTGCTGGTTTGCCAATACAAGTTATTCATGATGTTCTTCCTGCTGCTGCTCTGTAGACATCACAAATTTTGGAGAGATAAAGGCCTTTTCCATATGGTCAAAGTATATAAGCTATAGATCAAGTCATCTATTAGAGCTTGGATGTGCACTGGAAGCTCAAATATACATACATATAAATAGATATCTCAATAATATATAAATAATATAGCTAAAATGTTCAAATTATATGAAGGAAATTAAGACATTTGGGGAGCAAATTGTATACATAATTTTCAAAACAGTCCTTTAAATGATTGCAAGTAGGACAGAGTGAAGTGTTATTAACTTATTAAAAGAGCCCCTAAAATGCTCAAAAGATTCCATGTAGCTTAGAAGAGGTTAAGTATTAGAAGATGCTGAGTCACTAAATTCAACTGCAACTGTACAATAGTGGCAGAATCTTTTACATGAAAGATGTTTAATAACCTACAGTGATCCTTAGCTACTGGGGGCATGAATTAAACTCCATCAACTAAAAGCAACACACACATATGCACGCACAGATTAATCTATCTGTCTCCACCCCCACCACATGTTAATTCAATATTAATAGAATTATAAATATAAATAAAAAATTATAAATAAAATTATATGGTAATTCATGGAAAGGTGAGAAAAGTTCTTGAAGGCTACAATGAATAAGAATTTTCAGCTACATATGTTTTATGATGGCATCAAAGGTTAAACAGTGCCATTTAAATGTTGTACTTTTCCAACCTCCCTTCCAACTGTGCAGTTTTCCTGAAGCCACATGATTTTAAATAGAAGATCGTTTTTCAGAAAAGTCATAAGCAGAAGATCATAATTCAAATCAGGCAACCAGATTCTCCTAACTTCTAACTATTAAAGAAGTCAGTAACTCAGTCCTGTATTAAAAATGCTTCACAGGTAGTCTTTACATGATTAGAATAGCTTTTAAAAGTGTTGTTCTTGGAAAGAGACATGGACACTGCTTCCAATTTGTGAAATTACAACACCTGTTAACCAGAATGATTTTTGTCATAAGGAACATACTATAAACAAAGCACAGACTTAGACTAAAAAGATGGTTGACATTTCATTTTATATAAATACATGGAAAATAAGAAATATTGACTTAAAAACTAGCCAAAAAAAACCTGAATTGCATAGGACACAAAGATAGATCTTAAGCCAAGATATTAGAATAAAAGATTAGAAACAAAATTTCCAGATAAGCAAAAATGTCCTACATAGCTATGATACTTATGGAGTGTACGCAAATAAAACCTTCAATTTGTGTTCACTGTGTTTACTGCAAATAACAGTTTTTCTCCATTAAAAAAAGAGTGGAAACAAAGTGGGGAATAACCTCTGCATAAAACATGTCAACTAAAACAACTGCTACCAATAAACATACTTGAAAAAAATGCATGATTTTCCAGAAACCATATGAAATTATTATCTGGTTCAATGTCTAAATAAGTTATAGAACTCCCCTTTCCTCCCTTTTTGGTTAATTCAAACTATTTTGAAGAATTATTCTCTTATCATTACATATAAACCTCCAAGTATTTGTGTCCTCGAAGATGTCAAGTAAGGAAAGTATTATCTTTGAAAATCCAGTTTTATATTTTTGCCATATTGTTGCTTACACCAAAATATAACAAAGAAGCATAGCAACTCACCTGCAAAACTGCTGAGTATCCAGAAACTCTCAAGATTCAAGTTTCCTAATTCATCTTTCTCACACCATGTAATCCAATTCTGTTGCCATGGCCAAGATATTTTATATTAGTGATATTATTCTAACAGAGCACATCCTGAAATTTATAAAATTTACAAAAATCTTCTAATGTGGTCTTTTTTCTGTGAACACAAACTCTTTCAATTGTTTAATGTTCCATGTTTGCAACCACATTAATGAGTTCCAAGATATAATACTGTGTTCTACGTTTCTTGTAGTTTATGAAGCATCAGAAAAGTGTTAATAAGCAGCATGGGTGGACCGCAATATTCCACAACAAAAAAAAGTAACACACAATAAAAATGTAATCTCAGAGTATTTCTGGGAGTGGCTGAAGATAGAATTCCAGTGTTGCACATTTCTTCATGCATCTTAATGCTTTCAAGTATTATCACCAGGACTTTTCATTCACAGCACAAGGAATTCATGGGATGCTTTCTCCTGGCACACTTACAAAGAAGGAAGGAAAAAAGTTTAGATACGTTCATTTCTTCTTCTATTAAGGGGACTTTTTAAAGCTTTCAACAAAAATATATCATTTAGAAATATGAAAAGCATCATGTTCTTCTTTTTTCCTTTTTTAAAAATATATAAGAAAGACAAAATATATGAAGAAAAAAGATGAACAAAACTGGAATATTTTATGAAAAATTTATATACAGTATTCATTCTGCTGACATAAGGGCAAGTGTAGAATTAAAAATGTTTTTATCATAAAAAAAATTAGACTTTCAGGATCTCAGGATCATATGCCGATTACTTAAAATCTCACAAATAAACATTTGTTCATGGAAAAAGAGATCTTTTGAATACTAAAGTCCTTTATTCAACAACACAGAAATTTCACAAAAACAACTTTACTGGGCAAATTGAATGTGGTTTTTTTTTTTTTTAAGTTTTTTTTTTTTTTTTTACAGTTTTGTACATGCCCCGTAATTTTCTTTAATAAATACACTGTTTTCCAAAACTGCTTTTTTAATAATTGCACAAGCATACATACACCTTACACAAATATCTATTAGAAAATTTAATAGATAACTGCACAGTTCAGAATAGGAGAACACTGTGAAAGGAGTACATTTTGTGGCCCATGTTCCTGAAATATCTCTGACTTCCTCACAGTTGTGAAAATGGAATCCCTCCTAACAAAGTAGCTGTCTTTTATTCACTAGGAATACAGATCTCAGTGTGAAACTGCCAAATTTAATAAAAACAAAATCTGAAACATTTAGTTGTACATGAGAACCAACTGTTTGATATCACTGTGAATCTAGCCATGATCAAAGACCCACTACAGCTTTTTGCTGAACATATTTGACCCTGAACAGTGTGCTCATTTAACTGCTTTCCTCTTTTCATTATTTGATTACAGATACTACCAGCTTAAAGACTTTATTTGCTTTAGTATTAATTATACAACTTACATGCCAGGGGTTCTGAATGAAAGGAAGGGAATATTCCTTTCTTTTAGTGATTGCTTAATATTAATTCATAGGAAGCCTACCATCTCTTGCTCCCTATAAATGTATTTAGAAGAAGAAAGTTGGGTGTTGGGAATTAAGCAACCAGGAGACCTTTTTATACACTCTTACCCTGGGGGAAGACTATTACTGTTTTTTCTCCCAAGGATGGACACATTTCTACTTGTAAATATGCCTCTACTTATGCACAGACAGGCAGAATCCATCAGAAAGCCACTTTGGGTTGAAGGCCTGGAAGGAGAAAGATTTGCACTCTGATGTTCTTGTGATGTTAGGGTGCTGAGTGACAGCTGACAAAGGAATGGGTTCACTGTACTACATGCCAACACCCCAAATACTTTCCATGGTCTCCCCAAATCCTGACAGAATATGGCATCTCCTCATCTACACTTAGAGAAGGCAAGACTCCTGTGTACACAGATAGACCTCTCGTACATAGTTTTTTTATTTGGCTTATCTGATATGTAATTTGTAAGATGTAATTTTTAATCAGATCTACATCTGATTGCTATCTTCTGAATTTTCTTGATACTGAATATGAAACATACAGTGAGGAACTTTTAAAAGTTACATTTCATTGGTATTTTAGAATCATGAAAAATGTAAATCTTTCAATCCCTCAGGGCTGTAATGATACGCTTTACAAGTTCTCGATACATCGACTTACAGGGGAGATAACTGAGGGGAGGCTGGAAGAGTAATATCTTTCAACATCACCAAAGAGAACCATATATGCACCCTACATTATATAAATACAGTTTAACCAAAAGCATAAAAAAATGGGCGGTTTAAAAAAGAACAATGTCAAGAATAAAAACACATAAGAGAATTCAAGAAAAGCTGCACTTCTCCATATCAATACTGAACAGATTTCCTTTCATTAAAAAGTTGAATTGACATGTAAAAACACCACATTTTACAATATACAGATTCATTAATTCTTTAAGAAAACAAACAAAAACACATCAGACATGCAATACTAGCATGTATTTTAGACTTACAGTACATTGCTATGAGATCTTTATATGTTACCATACGCCTAATGCAGCCTGAATAGAAGTTTGTTTCAATTCTGTAATAACAATCATCATTTCCCAAAAAGCCAGGCAACCTTACCATTCAAATGTGAAAGTAAGTTTCCACTTACTTGTAATTCATTAGCAAATTGGTTAAAAAAAAAAGTCAAATAAAATAAAAAATGGAACAAGAAAGAACTCATACAGCTCTCATTGGTCCCACAGCAGAAATAGAAATTCCAACTAGAACCTTCAAAGGAATATACATCAAGTAGAAAGCTATCTCAAAATTAATATACATCACGTTTTAATTTGTGATAATTCTCTTCTCTAAACATGGATAAGTGTAATACATAATGAATTTTCTTCAACAAGCCTACTTGACAGTAACTGTAGACCTTGCATTCAGACCCTAGGCAAGTTAAGTCACATTGTTTTTCACACTGGCGTTTGTAAGTGCCTTCTCCACACCCAACGATGAAGTGCTCTTTCTGAGTTTAAAAAAATCTCCTCTGTCTGTATTATTTCCCATTCAAAACTACAACTAGCCTTTTAAAATTATTCATCTGTTAGTTTTTCTAAAACTTTACAGTCCTTTTCATCAGCCTTTCTCTTCTCAAGTTATTTTTCTTCACATGATCCATGTTGCTAACTTTTCAGCAGGCTTATGGATGTCACGGGCTACAAAAGCTGGCTAGTGATTAGAGGACAAAAGTTACAGTAACATGGCAACTTGGATACTCTATGTGTTTTTGCTAAACTCTGTTTGATTCCTGAAGCTGAAAATAGTCTTTCTAATCTAGCAGAAGAAAAAAAAAAAAAGAAAGAAAGAAAGAAAGAAAGGAAGGAAACTCTTAGGGATCATGTCATCACAAACATTTGTCCTAATGGGACAGCCTTAAGAACCCTGACTGCCAGAAGAAAACCAAACACTACCTGAAAAGGTAGCAAGGGTCCTATGAAGCATTAGCTCCTTTTGTTTAGGGGCTGTTTGCATTTATGGAATTCCACAGACTGTGGTCCTGCCTTCTCAGGAATGAAAGCATCCAGTGACAAAAATGGGAATGGAAGCAATGGAACATTCCACTGAGGGCCTAGGGGAAGGCCACAGCTGCAACCAGGAGGCTGTGAGAAAGGAAGATAAAAAGAGATTTAAAAGCCTCACTTTCATGAATGTATTTCATTCTTTTGAATTTAAAAATGTACCTAGCCATGCCTCATGCAGGAGGCCTTTACGTATTCAAATTTTAAAACAAAACTACCCTTTTAATATCATACATGGGATTTAAACATTTGGGTACATTTTATTAAGTGTTTATTTTTTTTCTACCAAAAAAGAAAAAGAGCAAAAAATAGACAAACCAAAAAATACATACAACCCATGTTGGGCTGGGGAAAAATAAAGTCAGTCATAAATTTCTCCCCTAAGGTATGATACTTTATCCTGTATCCTAGAAAACAGTTTAAAGAAAAAGAATATTATACAACTGATTCTGCATGTCCCAACTCCTCTGAGTACTCCACCTTACTGTGCCACCCAAGACAAGTCAACTACACTAAGGATTTGGGAGGTATACCCTTCTGTACAGCTCGTTTGTAAGCAATGCAAGTGCATAACCACTACTCTAATATAGTGCTCAAAAGATTAATTGAAACTTTCCTAACATCTTCCCCTCTTAGAACAATACAACTGAAGGTAATTGCTGGATGCATCATCATCTTTTAGTCTTATAAAACTTGGCATCAAGTCTCTACGGAAAGATGCATGGCAAAACATGCCACTGCTGTTGCTGCTCCTAGAAACAACTGGCAAAAAATATTTAAAGCTAAAATTTATTGCTCCAGATTTAACTCGCAGAACCAGACTGTTGTGTACAAACTGTTAATCTCCATAGATGCTCAGAGATGATTGTCTCCTTGTGTCTAAACACACAAAATACAAGCTGCTATCTGTACAGTTTACAGTACTGAAACACATATATTTGAAAATGAAGTATAGATATGTACTTTGCAAAGATACATGATTTTACAGCAGGGGTTTACCCAAACTTATTTTTTACAGCCACTTTCAAAATAGACAACAACTTCACTAGGATAGCTAAATTACATCAAAGAAAGAATCAGGGTATTGAAAGTAAATAGACTGGCCAATTCCCCAAGCTCCCAGATTATTTTTATATGTCTTTTTTCTTTTCTTTTCCTTTTTTTTTTTTTTTTGAAGAAACCCCTATACATAAAATGAAAATAATATCTGGATATTTTCTTCAGTGGTGGACTAAGCAGTTTCTTAAAACAAGACATTTAGTTTGCCTTTCACTTCCAAATGCCTTGAAAATAAGATATACTACTGCTTTAAAAGAACCATCGGAATGCTTCAGCGCTGGGAACAGGTGTTCTCTATAAAAAAAGAGCAAGAAAACAAGTTAAGCTTTCTTTCTATGTCAATATAAAACTAGATTTTTCTCCTTTACACTTCAGTAATATTTTCAGTCAGCTATACACAACATAATGACTTGTATATTTCAACATTCAATAAAAAACAAATGTTTAATCTTAGAATATTACAAAAATGAGAATATTGAATTTAATGATAATTTACTAAATATAATGATTAAAACACATTGGTCTAAAAAATATAGGACACACAGCTTAGAACATGGATGGCAATCAGAAGAAAGGGGGAGGTTCAAACTATTAGCCAATAGTAGGAAGACCAGATACAGTATATACATACATCAGCCTTACATAGGCTGCATTTTAAGTACGCTTGCTAGAGCCAGCAAGCGTACTTAAAATCTGTATCTGCTACATACATATGCAGCCTATGTAAGGCTGATGTTCAGAATTCAGTGAAGTAATTTCTTTATTCTGGAGAATTTCTTTTACGACAGAACAACAACAAATATAACATCAATATTATCTCTATATTTAATAACTACTAATGCTAAACATTCCTACATATAATGGAATGAGAACTATACTGACAAAATATACCACTATTTAAAAATGTCTGCATTTGCCACAAATTAATGTCATATATATGAGACAAACTTATAACTAACCAATGATACTCAATGGAGCATAACGATCCTTTTGCACCAGAAAAATACTTTAGTTTTCCAAAGGAGTAATAAGCCAGCACTAAATGTATGAGCAATCCTTTTAACAAGAAGCTTACAGTTACTGTGGGGTTTTTCGTTGGATAAACAGTAGTTAAACTATCAAAATTTCCTTTATATATTAACATTACAGTAATTCATCATGCCATACTCTTCTTTATAAAACAGAATCACATGAGTACATATTGATGGTACATGAGGAACAACAAGCTAAGAGTAAATTTTCCCGGAGGGCAAAAAGAAGTTGATTTTCTTCCTTAGACCTGTCCAACAAGCCTGTGTAGCCTATAAGACAGCTGCTATAGACTAGTAAGTATGTAAATTGGTATGTTGAATATTACCAAAATACTGAGTAGGTATAAAAGAACACACACACACACACACACACACACACACACACACACACACACACCCCTTGTAAACACATCTTAAGACAGTGTTAACAGCACTTGAATTTTCAGAAAATACATGAAAAATTCTACTACAAACACTCTTTAATAATTGAGCTTAGCTTTTATTTGCTTTCTCATATATATATGACTTATTTGGTTGACACAGTCCTACTGTAGCAATGTCATCTAAAAATAAAACTATGTTAATTGAGATGTCAAATGAAATTTAAATGAATAAAATAACCATTTTGGCTTATCTGTATTAAATAGAAGTTTAAAAAAACTGTGCTCATAGTCAACATGATATATTTCACAATGAATGTGTTAAGAACAAACTAACGCTGTCTAATTCAAGTTTGCATATAGGTATACAAAAACTATTAAAACTTGTGAATATTTTCTAAAATCACAAACAAAAAGGTCCATTATTCCCATAAAAATAGTACTTACTAATATTGTACTCCCTACTCCTCATGGGTTAATCTGTCTTCTTCTCGCCAGTTCACTACGCATACCTGGATCCCCATCATTTGACTTGGTTGGTGAGAAAAACCCCTTTACTACTTTTAAAAAAGTAACTTTTAAATGATATATGTAATTATATATGCTCATTACACTTATTTAATCATTATTAAAAGTACTGTATGAAATAATAAAATATATTCATTCATCTTAATATTCGTGCTTTACACACACACACATATATATAAGCAGTAAATGAAAACTTAGTTTACACCAGATGCTAACTTGCTGCCTGATGCCAACTAAGAATAAATTTTATATAAGTATGCATACTTATATAAATGTAGTCATTTTTAACAAGATAAGTTAGATCTAAGCATATCCATGCATTGCAGAATCACACATGAAAAATAAACATGTGCATATATATCCATATATATTCACATTTATGTGTACAGTATGTGACAAAGAGATGCCAACTTATTCTCAGATGCCAACTGGAAATAAGACTGTAAGTATATACTTATATATCTTGTATCCTGATAAACATATATGTTTATGAAGATAAACAGAAGAAATATATGGAGCACATTTTTTAAATGAGATGAACTCCTTATGTCTTAGTTTCATTTTTAAATCTCTCTTCCAATTCTTGGCTCTTCCTGTGCCCCTTTCCACCACTCAATTTCATCTGCAATATTTAGGAAAAGCAAGCTTTATAAAATGCCACCCGAGATCAAAGGTCATTGTTGTGAGGAAAAAGATAATCGCTTCTCAATGCTTGTTAGCACTAAATATTAATTAGATAATGCCGATATGAGAAAAGCAGAGAGCTAGTTTTCTTTACTGTTGTGACCTGTCACAAAATGGCACTGTGATGTGTACATATTAGTATGTATACAATTTTGAAACCAGTATGTATCTCCAAAAATAAGGATACAGACAATTCATTGCTACAGAGAAAGGGAGAAGGTAAGCAGGGATGCACCTATTAAAAATTATTTCTCCCTTAGATTAAGATCTTTGAGGTTGAACCCTAAAAATGATTAGTTGGGAAATCACCTAAATATGTAAGAAAATTTAGGAAAACCACTGGTGCATTAATTGGAACAAATCTTCAAGGCATTCACCAGAAACTTGAAGTGAGGATTCTCTAAGTTTTATTTCAGGGTTAAAAAAAGAAACAAAACTCTTCAGCATCCCACAGGCCACACAAAACAGATGTATATCCAATCTCCTGCCCAATTTTCACTGGGCTCACTGGAAATTTCCTTAAGGCCTGGATTGATTCTTTTAAGCCAGAATGGGGGTAGCAACACTGTTTTCATATGAAAACCACTGGGTTAAATTATGGGTTCTAATTAAGTCTGTCCTAATTTGGAGACATATCTTCTCTAATGAGGTCGTCTTTGTAAGAGGACTTCTATTTTAAATGGTTGCGGGGCTTCACCACACCAATGTGGTGGATTAAGCACCCTAACCAGCCACTTTCAGGTTATATAAATTCAAGAGTCCCAGCTGGGGAATCACATTCTTGATGAGATTACAGTGACTTTCTGGATCTCAGTGATGCTTGCAGGAAATCGTTATCCTGAGTGACAGGGAAGCCAGATTCCCCAGGAAGAGAAGGGGGTGGGGAGGTAAAGAATAGAATTGAGTTGATCAGCATTGTTTAAGGCAGTCTTCACCGCTCACACCGGTGCAAACACTGGCAAACAGCAGCCTTGCTCCCAGGAGGCCTGGGGAGAAACCTGCAGCCCCCAGTTCTCCTTCTGGTACTGCTGTAAAGCATGGTGCTCCAGGGAATTCACCCCTACAC
>NW_006775239.1:340112-356628 GCF_000442215.2 Lipotes vexillifer | reverse complement strand
CCTACACGAGCCAGACCCAGAATGACCTTCAAGTTTAAAGGAATGCCTTCTGTTTTCCTCCTAAATAACTTTAAAAGGCAAATTATTGAATAAAATAATTATATAATCCAAACCTAAGTACGTTTTACATTTACTTCTTTAAAAAAATGAATACAAAAATTATCAATATGTCTCTGGCAGAAATGCATTGCAGCTTGATTTTCATTAAATCAGCAGTGAAGAAATAATTAAATGACCTAAAATCAGTAAACATCCCCAAATCTGCTACCTTAAGAATTTGAGCATAACTTTCTCTTTTGGTGCTTGGTAGGCAGTCATGTGAACTGTGGTATCTTTGGGTTGGGCATGCACCTACATACTCTTGTTTAAAATATGTCAAGCCTAATAAAAACTCATCTCCTAAAAACTGAAATTGGGTATCTATACTTTCCTACATATGAATTTATATGGGATTGGCTGTTCACGTCTAGCTAGATACAATATGTAAAATGTTGCAGTATTCAGGACACCAAACAAAATGAATCATTTTTAATAAAGCTAGACATGAGTTTTTAAAGAGCAAATAAAAGACAACTCGATGCTGAAATTTACTTCAGAATGCATAAAAGTTATAAATTGAGATAATAATTAAGACATTAGCAAATTCTGTAACTAAAGTTAACTATATCTTTCCAATATTTATTCATGTAGTTTCGAATCCAAAAGTCTCAGTGGTTCACATGGGCCTTCAGAATTCTACTGTGAAACAGGATGGCTCTAATACAATACTTCCCAAGCTGAAGTCGGTATTTTGGGGTACCATTATTCTTAGATTAAGCAAAAAACAATTTCCTGTTTCCCCATTTATTATTAATTAAAGAAACATAAACACCCAATCATATTCCGATCCCCATATAATTATGGGAAGTATGCTTTTTCCAACCAAAAGCAAAGCAATTTCGAATTGTAGTTAGCCAACACAGCTTCTTATAAACTCTTTTGAAATACATATATTTCAAATAAAAACTTTTGTTTTCACTGTGAGAAGCTCCACTATAAGTTTCTTAGACTTCTGAGCATCTAAGTCCGTGAAATTGGAACCCCTCACCGCATTTGATTTACCTCTTTGCACTAGAACTTGAAAACCTTAATGAATCACTGAAATTCTGCAACAGGAAGTACATGAATAAATGTGACAAAAAAAGAATAGCAGGAATCATTGTTTGCCTTTAGACATTTGATTATATTTTGATTTGGCTTCATATGAAACTTTCAAACTTTGGGGTATTGTGGCTGAACAAAAGGAAAAGGATTCCTCATGGTTAAAAAAAACTACTTTTTTTCTGATTTGATTCACAAAAAATGCTAAAATATCAAGTTATATAGGTTCTTAATTTTTGTACCAACAAAATTTCAAAACCTAATTGGAGAAATGGAAAATTGTATTATATATACTGTACAATATTGTGAATGTGAAGACACACACACATGCACATTATTACAAATTTGGATGATCAGTAGTTATGGTCTAAAATTATACCTAGTAAATGTTAGAGACTCCCCAAGATGTTTTAGTCAAAAATATTTTTCTATATCCTATTTACAAATAGTATATTTTAAAAACCATAATCCAATAACTATAGTAGAATTATTAGCAAGCACAGGTATAGCATAGTTCAGTAAGTTTGAGAGAACAATTAATTTATGATAAATGATAAGCTCACAGCCCAATAATTTACTGTTATTATAATAAAAAATAACTTTATATTTTAACAATTCTAATATTTTAAAATATATGGATTAATATAAGTATACACTGTCTCCCCTTTTCAAAGTACACCTAACTTACTTTCTCCTTCTGTCCTGTTGTAATTTACATGTATCATATATGTGCTGTCTACCAGATTAATTTTTCTCATAATTCAGATTCATTCATCATATAACTGTACGAGTCTGTGGTATGCTCACACCTTATTTTGGCCACAATCCAGATGTAAACTAAGAACACCTATCAAATACCACGAATGCGAATATTAGACTCCTCTTTAAAAGGGAGAAAGCACCAAATAAGTAACTGCATAACTTTTATGACCCACATTTTTGGAGGTCTTAAATATGACTATAAGGAGCATTCCACTTTTCTGGTTTCCAAACTGACATTTGGGGCCAGGATTTCTCTGATTAATGGTGGAACTAGAGACGGCTTTTTCATTAGGGTTGATTCCCTGTGGGCTATTGCTCCTGCTACTTCTTCTGCCTTGCAAATACGAGGGCTCTTCCCCTTCCCCCCTCCTAGGAGAACACCACCACCCTCCCCATCACCACTGTGATGGCATGACTTTAAACTTAGCTAACTTTTGTAAATGGAAACATGAGATTATATACTATGTTGGAAAGGTGCTAAATCAAGTCAATATGGTGGCAGAGCCAGTAAGGAAAACAACTGTCCAAAGGTGGGTGTGTGTGTATATGGGGAAGGAGTGGGTTGGTAGGAAGAGAAGTAACAGTTTGACACCAAGATTCCCACTGGCCCAGAAGTGGCCAAAACAGGCACCCACTTTTGGCCCCATTATCTAATGTAACTACTTGATTTAGGCAAGTGTCTTGATTAATGCTATATAGGATTATATTTCAATTGCTTTTGGTAAAAACACTTCAAACCACATCCTTCCAACAATAAGCAAATTTATTGTGTTACACATGGGTAGTTTAGTGATTAAAATATTCTTGGATTTATAAAAATAAACTATAATAGGAATGGTACCAGGATAAGCAGAAAGAGGAAAAATTTTCAACGATCCATAAATTTAAAAGATGCTTTTTTATATATTATTTTTAACCTATGTATAAAAGGAAGTGTGAAAGGAAATTAAAAGTAAAATTGATATTAAAAAAGCAAAAATCAGGTTAATAAAATCAATACTGTCAAGAATGATTAAAATATTTAGAGTTAATTTTATTTATATATGCCAATATGTTTAAATCTTTATGAAAAAAATATATGGTTATACGATAATGAATCTGAATAGACATACATATATATGAGTGTATGAATTCATATATATATATATATATATATATACATATATATATATATATATATGGCAGACACAAGTTAAATAATTCTATCTCCCCTCAAAGTCACTCTACTGATTCCTGTTGACTACAACAATACCTTTAGGTGAGATCATTGCTAATTAGCTATTGAAAACACCACCAGCATTATTTTCATGACCAAGTTGTTGGACAATTTTTTAAAATTTTGGTTATTTTTTTAAAGCAGACAGTGAACTGTCACCTTTTATTGAAGAGAAGAAATATTCACATAAAATGTGAGGAAATGGGAGGTCAGTTAAAAAACTTGAGGTGATTTTTAAAACCATCAAAGCCATGATTTGGACAGCCTCTAACTTCTATTCAAATAAAATACAATAGTTACACCTAATCTCTATAAGAAATTGAAATTATGGTGCTTCTTTTTGATAATTAGAGATGTGGGAATTTGAGAAATATTCATTTTTTTCTATATTACATAAAAAGTGAAAATAAGTTTAATAGAAAATTCTTCTTGGGCTAAGTTCTATAATATTTTGAATGTAGTCACTAAACTTCATTTGGTTCAGAATCTTCTATGACAAAAAGCCAACTGCTGAGATAGACCCAGCCTAGAAACCAAAGCATGTTTTATGTCCATTAATTGCTTGGAGGAATTTAGAGAAAATTCCAAACGTTTCACAGTCATTAGATATTATCAGCAAAATAATGTACTTGATTAAAACTATACTTCTGAGAATCACATGTTGCTTGGAGTATTTCTTTTAAAAAAAACCTTTTTAATAACCGCAATTGCCATTACACTGAATGTTTAAATTCACAGTTATGCTGACTTCTTGGTTTCTTCCCTTAATTTTCTGTTTCAGTAATAAAATTAAAAGGTATACAGCCAACAATTTTAATTGAATCAAATTATTACATGTTACTTGGCTCTTCAGAAATGTATTTTGGTTAATCTCCCTCATTAAGAGGGAGATACACTCTGAAGCAGTCTACACTAACATGGTATCACCGTACCTTGTTCTAGAGCAAGTCCTTAATTTAAGAGTCAAATTTCTCCTCAGGGAATTTCCATGTACTACATCTTTTTCTATGTGTATCATGTACTCCATCTTCATGCAGAGTCACAATCGCATAGTTAACAAGTAGAGTAAATTAATAAGCCTAACTTTTTTCAGGCACAGGATTTATAAACTGCAGTGATTAATATTCTTTTCATCATTTTTCTGGAGTCTTTTCTATATGTGCAATTCTGTATTTTCCAGGAAATTCTCTGTATAACCCCTTAAAAATTACACTGGTATTTTTGAACAGTTAGTTGTTTATAGATGCTGATGGCCTCTATCTCCCTAAACACCATCATCAATTTTTAGCATCAGTTTTCCCATCTTGGCATTTCTATGTTTCTAATTACAGACTTGAGCAAATTACTCTTAAAGAGAAATTAGGAGGAAAAAAAATCTAGTTAGTTTACATGAAACTATTTTATCCACTATGGTAAATGAAAAGAAAAAATGCTGAGTGGTTCTAGTGAATCTAAACCCAGACTCATGGCATCTTTCAAATAAAATTTGAGGCGTTAACCATTTCTACTAATTTCTTATTTAAACCGGACTCAAAAAGATGACCTTGAACATGACAATCCTTTCTGCCAACGTTCTCCTTTCTCATTTCTCTTTAATCTATAACACTACAGTCTGCCTGTCTTCCCTGTCTCCCTCCCTCCCTTTCTTCTTTTCTTCCTTCCTTTATTTCTTTCTTTCAATATAGCTCTTTCTCTTATTCAGGTCATACAAGGGTTTCCAGTACTCTGTAAAATATGCTTGAAATAACAAGTCATACTGTAGATTCTCAGTATGTTCAAGGCAAGAATTCCTTTTTCTTTTCTTATTCCTTGAAAAATTCTGGAGTACTAATAGAAAAAATACTACACAACATAACCACATGAGGTAGCCAAGTAGAAATCACAGATAGCAGTATGTGTTTCTTATCTAGACCTGGGAACAACTAGGCCAAGGATGAATTAAGGAATCCCAAGGCTTTTAAATAGGTGTGAGATTGCTTTCAGAGTTTTCTAAAATTACAATTATATCATTTGAAATGCATCCATTTTTGGGGCTGAGAATTAAGAATGTAAGTAGGGAGCTAATTATCTTGGATGAAAGATTAAGATGTAGAATTAAGGAATGACATAGGTACTTTAAAAAGGCAGTTAGGAATAAAGAAAAGTTTGAGTTCCTTAAGCGAAGATGTGTGTGTGTGTGTGTGTGTGTGTGTGTGTATCCACAGCACTTACTACAAACCTTAGAAAATAACAGTTCCTACCTAAAGATATGTTGAATTGAATTGAATTTATCGAGGGTTTACCATGTGTTTAGCGTATACCATGAATTCATGAATGTACCTCATAGGTGCAGACCTGCCTAGGAGAAGTAAAGACACACTTCTTATAGAAACATGTTTGCATTTTACTTTTTATCTTGGTAACATTGTTCCATTTACAAATATAATTTCTTTCCTCACTACAGATTTGTTCAATAGTGTTGTGGCTGTCACTAAACTAGTGTTTTTCAAGCTTTTTTGACTGCAACCAACAGTTGGAAATACATTCTACATAGCAGCCTAGTACATGCATACACATACATTTATGTGTACATACATAACTGAAACAAAAGTTTAACAATATGTACTCTTACTACATGTGATACACTCATATATTTTCTGCTCCATTCCATTCTATCCTACATTCTAAAAATCCTGGCGATAAGCCAACATATTGGTTTTCATGGACCACTAATGTGTTGTCACCTGCAGTTTGCAAAACACAGCTTCACACGCCATACAAATAACATGTACATGTGAAAAGCATCACATGAGGAAAATCCAAAACCACTCCACTTCATAAATCATTTAACTCTATGGATAGCAGCCTTACATAGAAGAACCAATATGTATATCCTTTGGCATTTTAAAGGCTAGTGTTCTCTATTTTGTTTTTCATGACTGCAATTAGAGCACACTGAGTGTTTCTGAGAAGATGCCACATCTCACTTCGCATTCATCTACATACAACTGAGAATTTTATCTCTTTTCCTTATTTTCGACTCCATTAAAACCATCCCTGATCTCATTTAACCTATAAACAAGAACATTTCCCATAGAGAGGTCTTTGCCAGCACAGTTATTTTTCTGCCACTGATTCACCATCACTCATAATCATCATTTCCAATTAAATCTATATAGTCTATTATTCTTTTAAAAATTTATTTCATCTCTTTTCACTCTGTAAAGTTTTAAAGAAAATACATCTCTTCCAGAATTTGCCAGATTTGCTGAAATACACAGAAATGCCCATGACTCTTCCTGCTCTATAAACATTTATCCCTTTCTTCTCTCATCCTATTTGATCTCTATCCTTTTGATACTATCAATCATCCAGAGGTTTTTTTTTTAAGTCCTTGAGCAAGAAGCAGCACTTTCACCACAGCTTCCCCCATAGTTTGACACTTTTCTTCACTTGCTCCAGAACATCCTCTGAAATATGAATTTAGATGAATATGACACCCAAATGGAATCCCATCTTCCACCCATCTTGGAAGTATTCAGTTACACTCGGGAGTTATTCTACCAAATGTTTCAAAGGCATAAGTAAACATAATAACATCAGCTAAAACACTATCTGTTTTTCCTTGTCTCTAATTCAGCGGCCACTCCACTGAACTTTAGACTCAGCTCTGACTCCCTAACCAAATGTATTGAGTCAAGCATGAAAAACATTATCTCCCCCCTTTATTGTTTCCATTCTCTGCAAAACTTCTATAACTGCTTCAGCAGTTATAGTCAGCAAAGCAGACTTCCATACCCTGTCCTGACAGAACTTAATTGCACCCTGGCTTGAATATCTCTTTCTCCTTCGTTTTTAAAGCTTTCTTGGTTAGTGTTCCAAATCTTTTAGGGCTTATCACTATTTTCTCCCAGAAAACCAACAGCACTTTCTATTATTGCTCATAACTTTCTTCATTTCATAAATACTCTCTTCTTATTAAAAAGAAAAAAGAAAAAGCCCTGCATAGTCACTTCACTTTTTAACCTCAAAATGTGTATCTACCTGTTTAACTTCCTACACACTCACTCACACACACAAACACACACACACCATCTTCGAAAACAAGAGTAACTCTACAATTTTCCAGTGTTTGTAAATATGTTCTCCAACCAGAATCTGTGACAAGCATTTAACCATTTCTTACAATGATTTTCTCAAACTCACAAATGCACATTTAGAACAACTCCTGTGTCTGTCCAAAAAAAGGAAATAGTAGCCAAACAGGTATTGAGAACACACACACACCATCTTCGAAAACAAGAGTAACTCTACAATTTTCCAGTGTTTGTAAATATGTTCTCCAACCAGAATCTGTGACAAGCATTTAACCATTTCTTACAATGATTTTCTCAAACTCACAAATGCACATTTAGAACAACTCCTGTGTCTGTCCAAAAAAAGGAAATAGTAGCCAAACAAAGGTATTGAGTTGAAACACACACACACACACACACACACACACACACACACACACACATACACACACACACAAAATCTATTAAAAGATACCGAAATTTATGGTAGTGGTGTGCCTTTGGTGAGGAAGGAGGATTTGTTTATCAGGTTTACCTCTTTCCGGGTGAAATCATGCCAGATCTTTGGTGAACTGGATGATTAAAACAAATATTCAGAAAACTCAAAGCCACAAAATAGTCTACATGGGCTTTAATTTCTGATAACTATAAGTAACTTGTTGGTATACTGAATTATCTGTAAATGTAATTGTCTTCTCCTCTACTTTTTATTGATGACTTTAAATTAGGAACCAGAAATCGTATAGCATCTTTCAGTATACAAAGAACATGAACCTACACACAATATTAAAAGTTGTAGTGAAGGTTGGTATTACTATGTCCATTTCACAGTTGAGGAAATAAAGTTCAGAGAAGTAATGCTGATGTAGCTAATATTGTTCAACTGGTAAGTTACTTGAAACTAGTGGCTCTTCCCACAATCTATCACCTAAATGTAGCCACAAGGGCCCAAATATTATTTTTAATTATAAAATAAGTGAAAAGCCAAGAAACTAGTAGTTTATTTTTTCTAAATATAATTTATATGTGGTTTTATATCAGCCAAAGAAATGCATCTTTAGCTATTAGTTCTTTGGAAAAGCAGTTGTTTGCTTTGCCACTGTCTTCTGACTAAGAAATGTAACGTGAAATTGATAGGTTAAAGATCAAATAAATAGAAAAACAAAAAAATTTCACAGGTTCGCTCTCATACCTGGCTATGGATTCTTATGCTCTTGAAATAAATTAAGAGAGAGCCTTGAAGTTTCACAGAGAAAAAAATATTTCTCATAATGTTTTAGAGTAGAAGTTAACAAGCCTGCTGGGATCCTTTTAGCCCCTGCAGAGCTAAGTCTTCAACATTATTAAATGTCTGTCGCATCTGAAGTACGCTGCAACATAACTCAATAAACAACAGAAAACATGTGATGCTGAATAGAGGGAGGCTTTTCGATTACCCTGCAGAATAATTCAATTTCAGGACAGGTGTTTGCATGTGATGGAACAAGATATGACTGAAGGATGAAACTACCTGTGTGTCCCTCCCTCAATATTTTGAAACTACTAAGGATAATAGCATAAATGCTAGATGAAAAAGTATGTTAAGAATGAGCAGAAGCATTGTAGCACAAATGAAGGAATACAATTATGCATGCACAAAATCCTCAAAATTTACACTGATCCCACCAAAGAAAGTACTTGAAAACAGGTTTTTGTTTAAAAAAAAAAAAAAATGATATTATCTAGAGTGCTCTACTTTCCCAGCCAAGATCATCTGACGTTCTAATTGGTGACTGAAAAATCACACTTATAAAGGTGAAAGATTTTACCATTATTTTGGGCTCATTTTTGCTTTAAAAAAAGGAATCCAAAAATAAGAGGAAGGACTTCCCTGGTGGCGCAGTGGTTGAGAGTCCGCCTGCCGATGCAGGGGACACGGGTTCGTGCCCCAGTCCGGGAAGATCCCACATGCTGCGCAGCGGCTGGGCCCGTGAGCCATGGCCGCTGAGCCTGCGCGTCCGGAGCCTGTGCTCCGCAGCGGGAGAGGCCACAACGGTGAGAGGCCCGCGTACCGCAAAAAAATAAAAAAATAAAAAATAAAATAAAGAGGAATACTGAAAGAGCAGTAGTCCTTTCTCCAACTTGCATATTTACATGGACCTTTCAATAAATCTTGAATTTAACCTACTAATTTAAGTAGATATTTTTATATGATGAATGAGCTCATTTTTAATATTTGTAAAATATGAATAAAAATAAATGTAAGAGACTGAAGCATATCCAGGCTTGTGAAACTTATTGGATAGTAGGGCATTTTGTTACATTTTTCCAAAGCAAAATTAAAAAGTGAATTGTTTTCTGGTAAAAGTAAACTACATATTCAATCTGACCAATTGAGATTGAACAGTAAGTTCTAAGAGCACCAGCTGCTTCAGATGAGTTTTTTTTTTTTAAGATACGCTTCAACCTGTTCCTGGGGAACACTCCAGTAGTTTTTTGGTTTATGTTTATATCCAGAGGGAATATTCTACCAGTGTCTCCAGGATCACCCTGACATAGATCTTCAGTCTCCAACCTTGTACTCTAGAACAAATATGGATGAAATGCCCATGTCTTTTTACACACCTTTCAGTTTTTAGTCTTACAGACTATTTTACTAAATTGTCCTGTATTTGTCAATCTGTAAGTCTGCACTGTGCAAAATTCTTAACTATTCACCCAGGAGAACAGTTGACTAAAACTAACCAAAATATGCAGCAATGCTTCAGTAATCAATTCATTAAAAAGTTTAAAAATCAAGTAACTTTTCTTTCCTTCATCACTAGATATACTTTCCATTCTCACTTAAAATATCCAAATACTTATATATGATTAAAGTCTAAAGTTTGTTGTTGTTATTGGCTTTTTGAATGTTTATTTTTTTGTTTAATCATGGCTGAACTTCAAACAAACATTCTTATAGGATAATTTACAAATGCTTTTAACTGCTTTTATTCTACTATTCCTAATTGCCATCCAAAAGATTGGTTAGAATTTGCATGATGTTTGGATGAGAAGGGGTATGATTTTCATTTAGGAATTATTTTAAAATGTGTGGTTCTTTTTTTTTTTTTTTTTTTTTTTCCTTGCGTTATGCGGGCCTCTCACTGTTGTGGCCTCTCCCATTTGCGGAGCACAGGCTCCGGACGCGCAGGCTCAGCGGCCATGGCTCACGGGCCCAGCCGCTCCGCGGCACGTGGGATCTTCCCGAAACGGGGCACGAACCCGCGTCTCCTGCATCGGCAGGCGGACTCTCAAGCACTGCGCCACCAGGGAAGCCCAATGTGTGGTTCTTTTAAAAACAACTTTGACTAACGTATTAAATCTAGTGATGGAAAGAATCTCACTGGACTTGCATTACACTTTGATGTCTTGGCAACAAATCTATTTTCTGCCTTTAGTCAAAGCTGAACTTTTCTGAGCTTTTTTCCTTAGCATTTATGAAATTCAGACTCTTTTCCCTATGTTATTTCTATATTACATTCTAGTGTTAATCTACTATCATTTGGTTTGAATTTCTTGAAAAGTTTCCTCTTTCCTTTTGATTAAAACAAAAATGTATATTTTTATACTGGGATGTTTTTGATTCTTGAAACTGAAAACTGAAAACCCATTTCTGAACTATGATATAAAATGACAAACTGTTGTATGTTGCAATTTAAGATACGAAACATTTGTATTTTACCTGTAGGGTTTTTTTGTCACAAACTTCCAAATCTTATATGACATGTTCAATTGTTGACTGGTTTTGTTATTTAACCATACAGAGTCTGAGTTTGAGTGACACACCTATTTTATGTGTGGTCTACAAATGAAAAGGTGGGGAAGCAGGTGCCACCTTCCTGCAAAAATCGCAGACAATGCTCTGTCCAGAATTTTACAATTGCCATTTGTGTGGCTGAAGCTCTTAGAACTTAACGTCGTATATAGGAAATGTGTCCCTCCTCCCTTAGAACACTCTTCAAAATCCAGTTACCAAGCGTGGGGCAGTATCTGGATGCTTTCCACGAGACCTCTTAGGACCTCAACCTAACTTGCGGAAAATTATTTGGGGCCTGTTCATTCAGCAGATAAATTTTTAAAAGAGAGAAAAGCAAAGAAAGAAGATGAGATTATCCTTTTTCCTGACTTTCCAGTTTCTCAGTCTCTTCACTCTAATGTTCTTCCAACTCCTGCCTCCAGCTCACAGAAAGCCTGGGTGGCAGCGGTGTGTACGCTCAGCAGAGAGCCAAGAGCGGGGGGCAGGGAAGTCTCCTGAGGCACTGCTTACTAATGTAATTCCATAAATCAGTTAATGGGAGAGAAACCAGATCTGTGTGGTCTCTAATGCTGTCCCACAGAGATCAATCATGTCACCTGAACAATGTTCAGGGACTACGAGGCTGGAGTTACCCACGGGACAATTTTCTCCCTTGAGTCATATCAGGTTGGGAGATTTAAAAAAAGTTAGATCTTAGTATCAGAAATGTAACTGCTGTGAATATAAAAACTACAGGATTCCCTTTGTATGAGATTACCTTTGTGTGAGACAAAGGTCCGTCATATAATGTATTATCATACTATGTAATCACATTTCTTAAAATATCTGGGAACTTAATATTGATCATTGAGGATACAAGTTTTTAAGATAAGTTTTGTTGCACAGGGGCATACAGAATTTGTAATGACTGCTTTGAATAATCAGTGATAATTTTTTTAGTAGAGTAATTGACTAAATGAATAGTCTTATATGCAACTATACAGTGCACAGTATCATAGGAAAACTAAGTTTGTTTTATGTGCATTGTTATCATACGGAATACTATAAAGGGGTGATTTTATTAATATATTTTTAAGGAATTAAGATGCTCTTAACATGAGGCTAAGCAGGAGAACATGGAAATAAGAAAAGCAGTTTTAAAAGGAATGCCAGAGGGGAGGCTTTAAAAAATGTGGGCAAGAATCCCAACACATCTATGTGAATCTGTCTTAATTTCAGTTTACTTACCCTGAGAATCTGATTACGCCTCCAGTATTTGGCATGAGAATAAGTCAAAGGGAAAGAAGAGCACGTGGGGCTTGAAGTGATAAATAAGAATAGTAGTGATGACTATAATCCAGATATTAATTGGTGTCCATAATTTAAAGTCAACAAATATTAGCTACTGAACTTACACCTGAAATCCACAGGTAATATCCATAATGAATCCCCAAATCACTATCCTTAGCCAGGGAGTCTACCTGGCATCTAAAACATCTCCACAGATGATGATAAGTTACAGAAACCAAATTAGAGAGGGAAGCAGGTCAGCAGGGCTACTTTTCACCATCCCACAACCACTGCTCCAGCTTTGGTTCAGTCATGTAAACCCTGTCACTCTGACATGCATCCAGCTGGTTTCCTACAACCATAACTGTGTGGTTACACATGTGCTTAAGGCAATCATGCTGCCTTTGCCGCTTTAAAATGACCTAGATAGAATGTTAGCCAATTAAAATTTTTAAAAAAACAAAACTTTTTCTTTCTTTCTGCCAAATTGCATTCCATTAATAATCTTAGCTTTGAACCAAGAACAATTCTCTGGTAGGAGGGGGTGTATAGCTAGGAGAACATCTTCAGAGAGCTCTACAAAGAGAGAAATGTGTTTCCCTTCCCATCCACACCCCAGTTTCTGAAGATCAACAGAATTTTAAAAGAGAAGAAAAAGTAATACTATGGAATTTTGTGATCAAAAAGCCTAAGAAACTTAAGGATCATGGTAAGTTTGTGGGAAAACTATCAAAAGGAAGAAAAAAGGAAACTTATGAAATTTGTTTAGACTAATAAATCAGCATAGAAACTTGTGCAGAAAACCTCTTGGTACTCATTCAGAGAGGTTACTTACTAAATAAATGAGAATTATTCAGTGGTCCTATCTACTACATACCCTAAATTGGGATGCAGGCAGTGCATGAGTCTAGCAAAAGATGAAGACCACTTAGCAACACCAAATCTATAATTCTAGATTTTATAATCCTAGATAGTATAGTTTGAGAGGAAAAAAAAAAAAAGCTATGTAGTGCTATTAACTGGGCAATAACAGGAGGCTTTAGTATGAACTGAATCTTAATTGCCCATGAGCCTTAGAGACCTAGAGAAGTTATATTAATCCAGAGAAGATCATTCAAAGCTAAAAGCTAATTTTTGCCACCTAAGAAAACACATGGACCTATGCCTTTATAATTGCTATTATCTTTGCTTAAGCAGAGTTGCCAAAGGAAATGTAATAAACCACCCTGGAGTAAAGTCAAACTTTCAGCAGAAATAGGTTCTTTTATAAAGAGGAATCAATGCAATATATTGATGGAATTGATCATAATCAATAATAATATCAATATAAATTGATTTTGAGGGAATTCCAAAGTGCTATTTGCTTTGACTTATATTAATAAAACAAAACAAGACAAAAAACTGTATCTTACTTGTGTTCAAACATGCCAAGATCTTTAACTCTTTTCCCTTCTCCTTTTAAAGACCAGTCCTTCTTGGAGAAAACTCCTTTAAGCCACGTTCACAATTTCTTAAAAGAATGTGCAGATTTCCCTCTGATGATAACTTGTGAGAACCACTCTCAGCCTACAATCCAGCCCATTGAATATTCCCTAATGCTAAATCCACCACCTATATATGAACTTAGCCATCTACTCTGTAAATTATATCAAGAGGCTAAATATGACTACCTGTCCATATTTCTTTACTAAATATACCACCAAACCCATTTACCTCTGATTTTCCATTTTTTCCCCTTTTGTTTTGATCAGGTCACCATATGAAATTTCCACCAAACACATCAATCTTTGTATTTAACATAATTAAAAGCCTAATTTAACAAGTAATTTAGTGATAATCTGTACGTTGTCTGTTTTAAGGGCATATAGGAAAAAGAAACTATTATTGACCAAATAGGGGTGTCCAACAAAACAGTGCTTGGTGTATAGAACAATTTTGTGACTACAAAATGATTAATCTGCTAAATGCAGAAACCCAAATTTATATTTTTTGTAACTGAGTTTTAGGAATCATTCGTTTCTAAGCTATGTAAGACATTCTTAAGTAAAATTACCATCACCTGCTACAAATTGTATCTATTCTAAGTCATCTCTCCTTAAAAACTGCAAATGGTGTTCAGCTTTCTATACTATATCCACTTTCCGGAAAAATACCAAGTATGCAGAAAATAAAATGAGGAAACAAACATTTTGTCATGGTAAGGAGAAAAATTATCCTAGAAGAGGGTAGAAAATCCCCTTTTGAATTAATGTATTTCCGTTTCAATGATTACTCTGTGTGTGTGTGTGTGTGTGTGTGTGTGTTAATGGGAATGTAGGCTTGTGTGCCACAAACTGTGTCCTCATTGTTACAACTGGGCCACTAATAAGTCTCGCCCAATAAAAGTATATAGAATGTGATGTGTCCCACCCTTTGGGCAGAGATGCTTTTAAAAATAATAATAAGGGGGGAGGGGTCATTTTGAACCACCAAGGGAAATTTCTGACCATATTGAATGTGAAACTTCTGATTTTTCAAACCAATTACATTAGTTTTCCTCCCGGAGCTAAAAAGGAGGGGCGCCCTCCCCATATGGAGGGCGGTTCCAGGCGAAGTGCAGCTGGGGAGGGTGGCGGAGAGGCCATGACCTCCGCAAACCACCTACAACTGTATCTTACAACCTGAATGAAGCTTCAGGAAAGGGGTACTGCATCTTGAAGCCAGACACGAAGCCCTGAAGGGGAGAGGACAGGGGAGTGAGGAGGGAGGGGGGGAGACTGGGAAACAAGAAATCATCTCCTCTGACCTCTAGCGAAGTGCCAGGTTTTTTCTTTAGCTCTTCACATTTTCTAAATTTGCAGATCTGGTGTCCCGTTTTGCGGTTCCTGCAACTGCTGCAGACGCCACAGTTGATGAGCCTCTTGCAGGGCACGCAGACCCCACACCTTTTCCTCTTCTTCTTGGCCGGGTTGGCTCCGCCAGCTCCCCCCGAGGAGGACGAAGAGGAGGAGGAATGATTCTGCGGGCAGTCTGCCAGATTGGCAATTTGAAACGCACTGTCTGTGACGGCTGCTGAGGCTGCTGCGGGGGAGTGAAGGGCTGTCATGACGATGACCCCTGGAGGTAATGAGATGCCCCCTAAAGCCGGGATAGCGGAAAAAGTCCCCACGCGCTCGGGGAGATTCATTATCTCTGCTTCAGCAGCGCCGCATTTGAGCTTGTTCATGCATTCCCCCGCCAAAGGTCTGCAGTGTTCGGGGGATAAGGTGGAGAGGAAATTAGTATTTGCCATTTGCAACGACGGCTCTGGCGGGCAGCCAGCTTTCCCCAGCCTCTGGGAGTCGTTTCGGTGGTGCATGCTGGTCCTGCCGCCGCCGCCGCCGCCGCTGCCGGGCAGGGCCGGCTCCGGCCGGGAGGAGCTGCGAGGGCGCCGAGATGGGCTCCGCGCCGGCGCCCCCGCCCCCGCCGCCCCCGCCACTGCCCCAGAGCATGGCGGTGGCGGCGGCGGCGGTGGCCGCGTTGTCGCAGTTCCAGGGGGACATGCCGATGCGCGCGGCGGCCGCGGCGGCGGCGGCGCTGCTGGGGAAGATGGGGGTGGTGATGCGCGCGATCTTGGCCGCCTGCGGGAAGGCGCCCCCGTTGGTCTTGTAGAAGGAGGTGGCAAAGGAGCGGTAGCGCTCCATCTCCGAGTTGTAATCCACAAGGCTGTTCAGGGCTCCCTCGGGCAGGTGGCTTTCCTTGGGCAAGCCCGGGGTCTCCGGGCTCGGCCCGGGCTCCACGCAGACATTGGTGTTCATGGTACAGGGCGGGAAGAAGGGGTGCAGGGTGGAAGTGGGGACCGTCTGGTCCGACACCTGGGTGGGAAAGGGGGGAAGGTGGGGGGGAGGAAAGGGGGTGATGGTGGTGCCGGGGTGGGGGCCGAGGCGGGAGGGGAAAGTGGGTCCGGGTGGCGAGAGCAAGGTGAGGACTGCTTTATTCCTCTCTGGGGCGCATTTCCACAGACGGTGAATTCTCAGGCAGCGTCTTCCTTTGCATTATCCTCCAACTGTTACAACTAAAATAAAGAAAGTCATTCCAACAAGCAGCACGAGGAAAAAGATGGTCAAATAAATAAACAGCCTCCCTCACTACCCCACCGCAGACGCTGAAAGCTCCCACATTCTTCGTCAGGTCGTTTGCATAACAATCATCAAGACGTGACCCCCCCCATTCCCATCCTTCCCCCACGCTCCCAGCCCCGCTCTCTCCCTCCCCACAGCACACCACGGCTCCTCCCCCCTATTCTTATAACCCTCCTGAGAAAATGTATTAATAGCC
>NW_006775239.1:319646-340099 GCF_000442215.2 Lipotes vexillifer | reverse complement strand
GGAAAGAGGAAAGACAGGGGTGACAAATGCCGAGGGAAAAGGGCAATTGGAGTGCTTAAAGACATGCAAATCAGGGGTGGGAGGGCGATACTACCTATAAGCAGAGGGCATTTAAACATTTTGAAATGTATGAACAAGTGCTGCCTGGGCATGCAAATGCTCTAAAGTAGAAAACTGCTATGGCCCTATGAGGAAAATGAGCAGGAAATTAGCAAATGAAGTAAGTACTGAGAAAGTCTGCAATACATCCGAGTATAAACTGTAAGCAAACACAATACAACTGAGAGCTAAGAGACTGCCCACATACAATCTGAACTAAAGAGGCAGGGAGAAAAGAACTACCAGCTGCCACAGTGTCCTTGTGTGTCTGCGGTCATTAGTTTGAATCCCAGCACAGCTGGCTCTGTTAGGGTCTTAATTCAATGGACCAAGGACGGGTCTCAATTGTACAAGCCATTTGGTGGTGGGGCTTGGAGGGGGTAAGAGGGTGGTGTTCTACTTGTTTAAAAGAAAGAAAAGAAAGATGGACTCGATTAAAATTTTTTTCTAATAATACAAAAAAATGTCAAAGGTTTTAAACCAAGTGCCTGCAGTCTGTGTAAGAACATTCCCAATAATTCCTAATGGAGACTCCAGTCTATTCCCAAGACAAGAGGAAAGCATGGACTTTTTGAGGATCTCTCACAGTCACTGATTTTTTTACATTGAGTAAAAGTAGGGGGGAATCATTTAAGGTGTTCCATGAAGAAATAATCATTAAAATGATTTTTTTTTCTTTTGCTCTGTTCTATAGGAAAGTTTAATGTTAACTGGGTATTTGCCTTCATCTTTTTGCTTACAGGCCATTATTATGCTTAGGAAGAGGTATTTTAGTTGTTTATCACAGAGGGAGAGGTACATCACAGCCTTTTGAGAAGTAAAGCAAAAACATAAAGTGTATATTAACCTAAAAAACCAGTTTCTTTGTTTCCAGATTTTTTGGGGGGGGTGCAGAATATCTTTTTGTGACATCTTCTGAAGCCCACATATTGGTCTAGAATGTGGAGTTCAGGGAATTTTAAATGGGGGCCCAGTAGTCTGTCTCAAATATTGAGTTCAAAATGGATATCAATTATAGCAATTATGCTTATAATTAGATTAATGAACCATTTATGCCCAAACTCCAAGTGCAAAAACTTCAAGACCTGATGATGAGGTGCCCTAAAAAGAGGGGTTTATGTAAACAAATCCCTATTAAGCAAAGTAAATCAAGATAAGGAACCTCACCCCAGGCTGGATTAGAAGCTAGCAGGCATCTTTCAATCACAGCAAGTCCCTAATCATTCAGGAACCACCTCTGTGGTTTCGCATTAGGGAAAACTGCTCCCTTCAGAGGTCTGAAGGCAATACAAAGGGTGCCCCCAAAATGCTCCTGGCTAAATATTCTTGATGCTGGGAAGGGGGTGGGGGAAGACACAGCAAGAATATGCATATAGCTTCAGTTTCTGCGAATCACATTGTAACTGCAAGACCATAATAACTACTACTCAGTAAAAACTAGTTATGCCAACCATGCATTAGATACCAGCACACTGAGTGGAGGGAAAAATGTCAACGTTTTAGTCTTTTGACCTTGTTCCAAATAAAGAAATAATTTAATGTCCCTTTTTCCGAGTATCAGAGTGGTGTCTCCAAAAAGAAGCTTTCCTTATTACCATCTCCTCCCCCTTCCCTCCTCAAGGTTTAATGCCACCAGAAACTGTAGAAAATGATTGTGCCCAGCATCCAGGTCATTATTGTTTAATCAATGCATCTTGGAGCATGAAAAAGGTACCTAAACCACAGCTATTGTTTGGATTTTCTTTAAAAAACGAAATAAAACAGACACAAATAACTACAGTCCTATTCCAAAGCTAAATTAGACATCCATACTTCATGATCCTGTTTTGCCTTTAAACAATGTGACTGTACATGCCTAATATTGTATGTCTGGTCTACCAGAGACATAGAGATCAAAGGTCATATTTAACATTCAGGAGGAGGGGTGGGTGCAGATTAATTAATAAATTAATACAGCGACGCCTTTTATCGCTGGAGTCCAGCATTAATAATCTACTTTTACAATCCCAACGGACAGCAAACATTTAAGAGCAAAAAGCCAGAGAAAGAGAAAGAACAATCACTTACCAGTCTCTTTTTATTTGGGGAGCCTTAGAATTTGCAGACGCTGCCAGTCTGCCTTTAATTAGTTGCACATCACCCCCTAACACAAAGAAACACAAATCCAGATGTGTCTTGGCAGCTCCCAATTACAACTTTAATACTTGTAAACAAACTGTTGGGGACGGGGGGATAAATAAATATGCGGATCAAAAAAAAAATACCTGTAAATGGCTTTTTTTTTTCTTGTTGCAGAGAGAAGGAGGAGGAGATGGTGTTAGTGGTGGGGGTGGAAGGAGGAGGAGGTGGGGGGAGAGCAAAGAGCCGAGTGTGAGTGTATGTGTGAGAGCGCGGGGCTGTTCTCGGTGGTCTCTCCTCTCCCAGCGCGTTGCTCTCCGTCCGTCTCCAGTCGCTGTGTGCGAGGGTGGGAGGGAGCCGGGGAGTCTCTCCTCTCTCTCGGTCTCTTCTCTCTCCCTCTACCCCCCTTCTCTCTCTCTCTCTCTCTCTACCTCTCTATCTCTCTCCTTCCCCTTCCCTCCCTCCTTCTCTCTCTCTTTTTGTTTCTTAAATTTCCAGTCCAGGAAGAACCTCACTTAGATCTGATATAGAAATTATTGAAAAATCAACGACTTAGAGCTACAGGTTTTGTTTGGTGGATACTTCTGGGATATCTTCCTTGGGTTTCAGTGGTTGGTTTTTCCATATAGGGGGCGGGGGGGTGATCGGCGCCGAGGTGAGGAGGACGCAGCGACGCGGACACCTACTGATGATTGGCTGCAAATTACACGGGGAACAAGAGGCGCACGCGGGCCGGCGCTCCCCTTCACAAATCCTCTCCTCGCCGGAGGAGCCACGTTTCCCGGCTCGCCTGCAGATCGCCCTCCCTCCTGGCGCCCCGCTCTCCGGCTCAGCCGCCCAGCCCAGCACAGAGGGCTGTTGATTATTTTCTTTTGCTCTCGGAGATAATTGTTTGGAAGGGATGGAAAGAGGGCGTTTCCGCCCCCCCCTCTCTCTCTCTACGTGTGGGGTGTGTGTGTGTGCGTGTGCGGGTGTGTGTGTAAATAAACTTGTCTGGGTTTTTTGGCTGGGTTGAGAAGAGCAGTACAAGAAACAGAAAAGGTCGTGTTTGTTTGAAGAATACTCTTATTTCACACCCTACCGCACGGCTTTTAAATAATACTCCTGATGTACCCAGGAAGACTTTTAAAAATTATGATCATTTAGATCTTTAAAGTAAGGGAAAACGGATTGGTGTTCTGCTTCTCCGGATCTTTTAAATATTATTATGCCAGAATGCAAAAAAAAATTGGTGATGTGTGTAGCCTGACCGATCTCAAAATCAATCTCAATCTCTCTCCTTTCTTTCTCTTCTCCCCCCGCTTCCCCAACCCCATTCTTTTACTATTCCATCTGGTAGTTCCAATGATTAAATATGATTTTTAACTTACTAACCTATTTTTAATTACAAACTTACTTAAAAACTACTTTTATAGCTACATTAAGCTATTTTATACTAGTATGACTTCTTGACACTTGGGAAAAATAGTTTCATAATTGAAAGATAAATCTTTTTACCACAGGTCAAAAATAAATAAAACTCACTCATAAATGCAGCTATGAATTAACTTCTTTATTGCTGCCTTAAAGAAAATGAGATAATCCTGGCTACATGCTATCCTACTATGGAAATGAAGTGTGCTCATATTTATCTGAAATATTTAAAAATATGAATCTTTTGGATAATTTTAAAGAAAAAGTGATTCATAATAAGCTACAGAAGTAGGAAGGAAAAAAATTCAGATTGTTTCAATTGGTCTTATAAAGCAAAGTAAAAGTTCTGTATTAAAATTAAAACTGTACTCTAGAATAATACAATAATATAGTTTCAGAGAGGGAAGAAAAGTATAATAATGAGTTGTTTCTTTTATAATAACAACATGCTGAAAAGACATTTTAAATCATTTGTTTTTGAATTTTCAAAAGACTGACCTTGACCATATCAAGATTCTGCCAACTCTGGAGGACTGATTATTGATAAGATGTTAGGAACCGTGGTGTGCATAAATGCAGGTGCTGTACCAAGAGTGGGCAACTATTGAAATAGGGGGCAAATTGTTTTGTGACTCATTGATTAAGATGCATGTTTTGTAATTTAAAAAAATAGAATAAGTTGGTTATAAAATCAATCAAATCAGTTATTTGGCATTTATAGCCAAAAAACTGGGTGGTTAATAATTACTTAAGTTCATTGATAAGATATTTTTATACTTTTGTCAATGCTTTGTGAAAGCAAAGAAGGGAATTTTCCATTGGATTTTTTTTTTGAGCTGAACGTCATAAGAAATTTATCAGCAAAATGTAGGCACCTTTTAATGAGCTCCTACACTCATTATGCTGGAAAGATGGTAGATTCTTAAACATCTTTTCAAAATATTTAAAGTAGTCCAATGTTAGAGGTTTTGAATTTGTAAATAAACAATTTTTAAAATCAAATAAAAATATCATGCTTTCTTATGCCAAACTTGCTTTTCTTTTCAGAATGCTTCAAGCTCACTTTCAAGATGAAACCTTAAACAAATGAGAGAAAATAAGCTCTAAATTCCAAAGAATTTTATTTTCCAGTTGGTAAAGGGAAAACTCAGAACACTCAGTCTTAATGATTAATGAGAGCAACTATTAATGACCCATCTGTGTCAGATACTGTAGTAAGTAATTTGCAGGTAGTTTATTTTGTCCTTGAAATAACCCTATGAAGTAGTTAGTATTATTTCCACTGGAAATAATAGGCCCATAGATATCAGATAACTTAGATGGGTCGAAAAGTTAGTATGTAATAGGGCTGAAATTTGTACCCAATCCAGTACCTCCAAAATTTTATGCTTATAACCTCTACTCTAGTCTTACTATCAACAATTAATTAATCAATAACCCTCTCTGCATACTAGAACCTTAGCTTTAATTATGATCATAAGCCCCTCATTTATATGACATACAGAATATATTTTAGACAATATACTGCATACCTTGGATATAACGTCCATTGCCTTTCTGCTAGGAAGTTGATTACATCCTTAGCCAAATGTGATAAAGGGAAACATCTCTCTTTTGGTCTGGGATACCTCATATCCTTTATTTTTTTATATAAACTAGTTTTACCACTTGCATATCTACCATGTCTCACATTACTCCACGTTCTCCATTGTGTCCTCCAGAATGATGTGTCAGGTTTCTTATCGGAATTCATAGTTCTATAACGTACTAAAACTAAGTTTCATTCTCTTTGCAAAATGCCTGCTACGGCTTCCAATTCCCTGGAAATGGTTTGTGCTTTACTCTGTATATTTTGTGACCTGAAGTAAGAGCACAGGGGCTTCATTGATATCTTCATGGGAAAGATCAACTTGACTATCACTTGAAGAAGTGTCCCTACTCTGCAGAAATTTTGTGTTGTGCTGTGACATATCTCTAAAGCATGGGTGCTTTCATCAAGATCATGATCAATATTGTCATCATTATCCAGAATCTCTAAGAAGGTAGTTTATCTGTTGTAACAGATAGACTTCAAAATGTGTCAATGCAAAAAAATAGAAGTATATTTGCTGTTCATGTCACAGTCCAGGGTGGGAATTTCAGATCAGAGGATGGCTCTCCTCTATGAGTGATTCATGGATCCATGGATTCATTTTGGGACCTTGCCATCCCTGAGGGACTGCTCATCAACTACATCAAACGACCAGAAGGGCATGAATGGGGCATGATCCCTTCTTAAAGACTTGGTCTTGAAGTGACCCGCAGCACCACGGCTCACTGACAATTGTCAAGAACCAGTCACATGCCATGACTAGCTGCAAAGATGGTGGGGCAGTTACTTCCTAGATGCAAACTCTACTACTGTGGAGTAGAGAAAGAGTTTTGGTGGACAGCTGGCATTTTCCCCCAAGAGTAACACTGGAAGGAGAATAACCTGCTGGAGAGGTTAAGTTGGCCCACGCAGCCATGAATCGACTGTAAGAGTCCTCTTCCCTTGAGAACACTTTTGCTGATTACCACCCTTAGAGATGACCACTAAAAGCAGTCTTAATGACTTTGGGGAAAGTTTGGCAACTCTGAACAAACTATGTTTCCTTAAATACCTGTAGGACAGCCAAGCTATGGATAAAACAGTCAAACAAGAATTTACTAAAGAATAAAGAAAGCAGAAGTAACACAAGCAGAGGAAATACCGTAAATCTAAAATAAACTGACTTAGAGATAAATCTTAGGCATTAGCAGCTTGTTTGCTGGTGTTTTCAAAACCCAGAGGTAAGCTTTAATCCCTCCACCAATATTGTGTACCCTGTTAGTCATAAAAACTACTCACTGTCCAGGTTAGGAAAGGTGTGTGAAGCTCTCTCACCTAGCATCCTAGAATCCAGCTTCCCAATTCCTGTTCACAGTATCTGAGGACTGCCTCTTTCCATAGTAATTCATGCTGTAGATAATAATACAATAACCACCCTCTTCGCAGGAGGAATATGCCAATAAAACAAATGCAGAATAATGTCTTCAATTCTTCGCTAACTATAGCTATCTGGGATTTTTTATTTGTCTTCTTTACCGGAACTGGAGATCCTTGATATCAGGGATTGTGTCTTATTCAGCTTCGTGTCCCACGCCATACATTGCCTGACACATGGAAGGTTCTAACATTCTGTGCCATGCTCATTGAAGAAAGTAGCATACACAAAATGTAGAAGTAAGTTCCCCATTGTCCCTAGGATAAAAATGGAAAATTCGTAAAATGTCGTTCAAAGCTCTTCTCCAATTGGCCCCATGTTTTGAATCTCGTCTCCTATTACACCTGGCAAGAACTCTCTACTCCAGCAGATCCACTTTATCGAGAAAATGTCCATCACCTTACCATCACCAGATAAAAAAAAAACTAATTAATAAAGAACCATAAGCTAAGATGAAGGTATTATTATTTACATAAAAGAGACTTTTTGCTTATAATGAATTATTCTTTTATAATGTAATAATATTTTTAAATCCCTTAAGTGAACATTTTAAGGAAATTTTCAGAGATTTTCTTAGTGACTCAACAAAGTGAAATTTGATTAAATTAGTCCTTAAAATCAATATTCTTCACACCCTGTTATTTTCTTTCACTTTTAATTAAATATCGACACATCATTATCACAGTGTTGACCTTAATATTCGAAGCGGGTACTCTTAACCTGCCAACAGCAGGTCATGTGCTTTGACCTGTTTTCTAGCAACAACAAATTTGTCTTAAGCTATGTACACTCTCTTGCCTCGACTTTCTAATGACTAGCAGGATGCATTTATGGAATGGCTGACCACTCTTAGGGATAAAATCTGTAACTGTTGAGGATAATGAAAATAATAGGTTCACAGGGTTAAAACCATTGCCTTGGCCTCATTAGCACCATATTCAAATCAACTACGCTAATCAAGTACGTACATTCATCTGTTTTTACATACAATTTGGACACTAGACCGCTATTTACCAAATGCTAACCTGAGCATTAATGTTTAGAATTGTTCTTTGGAAGATCTAATTTGGTCTAGGCCATTTCTTATTTCTTCACAGCACTCCTTCTTATTATACAAATTCTCGTTTCTATAAAGTTACATCTTTAATGCTCCATGGCAGTATAGTAGGAGTTGTCCCCAAATGCAGAAATCCATACAAATGAAATAACAATAGGCTAGAAATGAAAAGTCTCCAGAGGAGCACTTCTCCTATAGGCTCCCTAATTTGGCTTGATTTTGATAAGATACGGGCTTCCTTGTATTTTACCATAAATATTCGGTATATTTTGTTCATTGGATTATTAGGAAACCCAAGCAATAACATTCCAGATTTTTTTCAAAGTATTTACTCATGAAGGAAATAATGCACCAATTTTGGTCAAAACAAAACAAAACAAAACCACCAAGTCACGGTGAGTAGCTTCCAGACACTCATAGATATAAACACAAATTTGCAGTTTGAGCCCCAAGTTCCTTTCAGTCTCCCTTTCCTCTGCCTGGCAGTATCAAGGCACCCTTCATTGACCTTTCTCACAGGAAAATTTGCCTTAGGCATATAATCCCCTGTATGCTTTCTTGAAAGTATTTATCTCTTAAGATAGATCAATAATGATAAAGTAATACGAAGCTTGGGAATCTTATGAAATTGACAATTAAGAGCTGACCAGAAAACACTTCCTATAGCTCTGTCAACATGCATTCAGTGTCACAGCATCCCTGTTTCCAAGACAGCAGTCCAGAATGTGGCAGCATCATTCCTTGTGCTTTCAGCCATTCTCCCTGCACACAAGTTGTATCTGACAGGATTTACAGAACACTGGAAAACAAGTGAGTCTCCCCTCTCAATCCCTCTCCTTATTTTCAGTCAAAACTTCAAACCCAGTAACTCAAGTAACTTATGTTCTCCTTAGCTCAAAGGTGGAATCTGAATCTATATGCAGAAACTGGACATTTTGTAAATAAGCTACTGAATCTTCAAATTACCGGATAGGACTTGCCCAATTATTCAAAACAAACAAACAAAAAGACTCAAAGAATTTTAATAATAAAGTTATTTCTAAAATTTACTTTTTAGAGACATAAAATTTGGCTTATAAAAGTCATACTTTTTAAGCTCTGTCAAACAACTCTGAAATTAAATTTATCATAAACTATTTTCTATTAAATAATGTTAATTGAAAGTTTTTGATTTGCCAATTTAAATACAAGAAAGATTTTTCATAAAATGTTTGTGATTTTTATTTTTTTCTCCTGTGCTTAGATTTTGATTTCCAAAGTAACCAGGATGCCCCTATTTGCAAAAGCACAGTTTTCTAATATTACTCCCAAGATTTCAAATCAAAGCCAATTTTTTATGCTTGATTTTTAAAAATGTAGGTTACCATTGTTTGGTTTATCTTCAATTAACCGTTCTCAGTATAAAGGATTATTATCTTTCTCTATTGGGAGGAAAAATTCAGGATAATATCCCTCAGTATTTAACGTTCAATCCAGGAAGGTTTTTTTTTTTTTTTAATTTTCCCCAGTTCTGACCTTTGTTATGCTGTAGTTATAGCAACAAGAAGAGTTCCGTCTGTCTGTCTGTTGTGTTCTCTTTTCAAACTAATGACAGTCTTTTCTAAACTGTTGTATAGTATAAAGAAAGCTTTACATGCACTGATTTCTTGATTTATTGATGCATTTAGCTAAACCAGCAATTTAAATGGAAATATTTTAAATAAATACAATTAATTGGAATTTGCATATTATAAATGTTTAGAACTATGGATTGTTCATTTAGCTATTTTTCCATATTGTCTTTAAGCTTCCCTAATCAACTTGCAGTTTAACTTCTCAGTGATCAAGTTTATTTATCCTATCATTATATCTTCTTAATCTAAACATGGAGAGAGAGAGAGATTGAAAGAGAGAGCTAGGAAAGCTCTTTCCAGAGGAGTAATACATTGTAAGAACATGTAGTTTGTCTGCCAAACTAGGCCACACAATCTTGGCTATGACCTTGGGCATTCTAAATCTCATTGTACGGATCCAGAATATCAGTTTAATTATAGTCATTACCCATCTCAAGGGTTTGTGAGGTTTAATTAATGTTAGCAAAGTGTTGGAGCTATTTAGTAGCACAGTACTATAAAAGGCAAACTACCTGAAAATCACAACTTCCTCCTCCCTACATAGTACTTAATTTTATACACTCCTTTTCTTTCTTCTTCAGTTAATATCACATTTATTACCTTTTCCCCTGCCCTCCATATCTATATCTATGGTCTCTCCTACTTGAGACTTACCTTGGATGACAAATGGCTTCTGCCCCACATCCCTCACTTGCACCATCACCTCCAGGAGCTCAAACATTCCTGAGCCCAACAGGATCAGGATAAACATGGTATCTGAGTAAGCAGCTATGGCTATGCACTTCCTTTAAGCCAGAGTCACGAGCATCCAGTCCACAATTTAAATTTGGGCCTCACACTCCTTTTGCTTTTGTCCATGATGTTAAATAAAGTACATTAGACTTCCAGCCTCTTTCAAAAATTGGGAGATGTGAAAACACTGTGTCTACATTCCCTCCTGAAAACAGTAGCTGGAGCCATGATTAGATGGGGTCTCTAGCTTACCCATTCTCAGCGCTCCCTATTATCTAACACTTGTCCACCTAAACACTGGAATTTGCAACCCAGGGCCTCTGAGTACATTTGTGCTGGCTGTTCACCACACAACAATGCCTGGCCAAATGGACAAGAAGGGGGTGGAATCCAGCCTATTGCTCTGCTTGCCAAGCCATGTTCTGGTGGGTCTCATTTGCATAAAGGCATTCTAGGGACCAAAAATGGCCTGGTCGGTATCCCAGCTATAAGTCAATTAAATAGAGCAGTGAATGTCACAGCTACCTTAATTAGTATTGAAAAATTGGCATCCAGTTTTTGAAATTATATCCTACAACACTATATCTAGACTGAGCTTAAAAGTCATATTCAAGTTTATCCTTACCCACTTTTTGTCATGGACTCTTTTTCACCTAAAACACATTCCAGTATGAACTACTTTACAAATAGGATGAACATAATATGAAAATTTTAATTGTTTTAACTCATTGCAGCTGAAACGGAGCTGTATTTAATTGGAAATTAAAATGACTAAAACAGTAATGTATATTGGATAGTCATAATAATGTTATATTTCTTTGTCTGGGAAAAACCACTCTTTAAAAGAGGAGGCCACTGTTCAAACCCTAGTCTCTTGCTAACTGCTAACATTTTATAATGGTGGCACTGCTTAAAAGAGCAGTTGTTTTTACCTATTTGTAACTTAGCTCTTTTAGAATGCATGATGATTTGATAGCATTTCCTTTTGAGTGTTTCTGTTTTGAAAGCTATTCTATTCCTTTAATTTCGGCTACCTTATATTAGTGAAAAAGAAACAATTCTGTTACCCAATGGCAGCACTAATTGATTTACACTTCTTTCCTTACCAAATTTCAAGCGTCCAAAATTTAAACATTGTCCATTGAAAGCTAATCTCTAGCTATGTTACTGCCACTAATGTACTTCCAAAAGAAATCCAGGTATCTGTATCTTTTTGTTATACAAAACATAATATAAATTTATTCTTTAACCATAGCGAGAAGGAAAGTTGTCTAATTTCTACTGACTACAAGTAAGATAAAATGACTCAAGCTGGCTTAAATGAGGAGGTCCCAGGTAGGGCAGGCTCCAGGCAGGAACAATCTAAGCTTCAATGTGTCACGGGTGGTGCAGGTTCTTCCCACCGTTTTGCTCTGTCATCCCCATCATCTTGGCTCTTCCCTCAGGCAGGCTTCCCTCACAGGTACTGTTGCAGCAGTTCCAGCCAACATATACAGGCACAAAAAGCATTCAAGGAAAGAAAGTGACTATCGTTTTTTGTGTCTATATCTGTAGAGAGAAAATTTCCTAGAAGCACTAAGGTTGACTTCAACGAAGATCTCATTAGCCAAAATTAGGTCACATGCCCACACCTAAACCAACCACTCTCAAAGAGAATGAGATTGACTTAGTTTTATAAGTATGTACTATCCCTGGAGCTAGAGATGAGATCATCTTAAAGCACATGCAAGTGTGGAGGATAGGAAATACCTGAACATAATGGTGGTTCAGCTAAGAGAGAGGAAGAAGCAGATAGGGGGATTAGATGGATGTTTGTGAGACAAGTATCAGTGTCTATTGTTGCCTTATTCAACTCCATCTTCTCATTTCTGCTCTCTGAGAAAAGCTAACCAGCTCTAAATCTCATGACTCATGCCAACTTACACATGATAAGAGGGAGTCAGTTTATGGGCACCAGCTCTTTATCATGAATGAATTAGTGAATTATAATTTCAGCCATGAATGTCTGTAAGTAGAGCTTGTTTTTAGCAACATGACTTTCTGGGCAAAGTTTTGATATATCAACATATACCCTTATAGAATCCTTCAGGTTCTTCTCAAAATTGTATATTATGCTACACAAATCAGGTAACATCTGACCTTAAGATATAAGAGATGGGGCTAAAAACTCTGGATAAGAGGAGGAAACAAAAAGAATGAGGAAGTTACATTAAATTAAGAGGAATGGTAAAAATTTTGTAGTATGACACATCTATTTCCATAATTAAGTCCATCATGAATAATTTCCTCTTATAACTTCTGCTGGCCCTTAAAACTGTTATTTTAATATATTTGCAAGGTATCAGAAGCAAAGTACATAGCCAGTCTTTAAAATTTCAAGTTGATCCCCAAACTGACTCAAATTTGCAGAAATCTGGCATAATTTAAAAGTAAATAAATAGAAGCAACACTTAGCAGAAGGTTCCTAACATAAACAAAGCTGTGCACGTTTTGTTTATTTATGGATCCATGCAAAAGTGCCATATTCATTTAAAAATATCCAGCACAAGAGTGATTGATTTAAAAAATTGAATAGAATTAAGGAGCATTCCTTAAACCTAAAAGTTTGGTAAAAAGAACAATTCTTTTATTGTAATATTATGCTTGGGAAAACATTTTTCTCCTTTATGTATATTCAGATTTCTTTTTTTTTGAGGTTGACTGTGAGAAAAGTAGACATCATTTCTGAAAAGTGCACTTGAATCAGGATGTAGCAAACCTCACCCTTCATATAACTCCTGTATGTTGGTCAAGGTTAAGTGTTGAGATATAAGTGTGAAATCTCCTATATTAGTCTTTTTCATTCAATGAATTTTTACAGCACTCCCAAAAGACAAAGCAGTTTAAAATCCCTGTCTTTGTGGAACTCACATTCTACTGACATCTCCTTATTCAGCTGATGGCCATTCACTCTTCCTTGCCAGCCTCGATTATTCCCTGTCATATTTTAATTGAATAAACATTGCTTTAACACCAGTTATATGCACAGCACGGTATAAAGTACTGAGGGAATGAGAAACTGCCCTGGAGAAACTAATAATCTAATAGAGAGTACTCATACTGGGAGAAAACACACACACACACACACACACACACACACACACACACACACACACAGATTTAATGACAATTATCTCACTTCTTTTTAACAAGAAGAATTTAAATGAATAGGTAAAGTGTAACAAAAAGCAGACTCTGAAAGCATCTATATTGCCAGTGTAAGTAGAGTGTCATGATAGCAAACAGGAAGTATTGGGCAATTTGGAAAGTTGAGATGCTCCTCTGAAAGACCTCACAAAAGAAGTCTTCTCTGAACTGGATTGACTGACAAATGGAGAAGAAGGGAAAGAATATTGGGGGTAAAGGAAATAGTGTAAGAAAAACCGAAGGAACACAAGTGTATAGCAGAACCTACAATCTGTGTGTTGATAAATGTGACAGTTAAGGGACCTCTAAGAAGAGAAAAAGTGATGGAAAATGAGACCCAGGAAGAAAAGAGTCAAATTAGCATATAACCTTCAACATTAAGCTAAGGAAAAAAGACTTGCTTAGTAGTAAATAGAGGCCATTAAATGTTTTGAGTACCGGATGTTCACTATCAGTTTTTGGTTTTTGAAAAAGTCGCTCTGATTTACATTGGAGAGGATGATTTGGCGGAAGGAGAGACATTCTGTCCCTTGAGTTCATTAAGATGAGGTTCAGAAGACAAGGAAGGTGACTCAAGAAAGAGTCATCACGGGTTTCCCTGGTGGTGCAGTGGTTGAGAGTCCGCCTGCCGATGCAGGGGACGCGGGTTCGTGCCCCGGTCCGGGAAGATCCCACATGCCGCGGAGCGGCTGGGCCCGTGAGCCATGGCCGCTGAGCCTACGCGTCCGGAGCCTACGCGTGCGGAGCCTGTGCTCCCCGCAACGGGAGAGGCCACAGCAGTGAGAGGCCCGTGTACCGCAAAAAAAAAAAAAAAAAGAAAAAAAAGGGAGATAGCGATAGAAATTCCCACAAAAGGAAAGGTATTCTTAAATTGCCTAGTGGTCCAAAGAAATATTCATGCTGAGAGATCCAGAAAGGCCTGAAAGAAGCTGCCAGGGGCAATCCTAGGGTTGTATTCAGAGCAGTTTTATTTTCATCACTAATTGGTTTGGGAAGAGATGGCAGACTTCCACTACTATTACTGCTCTGAGTACAACCCCACAATTGGCTTCTGCTCATTCATGTGCCAAAACTATGGTTATTTTATAATTTATTTTATGGGAATTTATTATTTATTTTAGGTGGGGAAATGGAAACTTAGAGGTGCCTGCTATGTATTTGAGCTTGCCCCCTAGAGAAGCCAACAAATTTGGCAGTAAGGACTTTTGGCCATAAAGAGAAAAGTCAAAGACTTTATGGTTATATGGATAACTATGCAGTTAGATCATCCCTTGATTGAAGTCCCCACACCTCCATTAAGATGATGAAGAGAGGTCCATAGATTCTAAACTTTGCGTATTTCCAAACACTCACCTCCTCATCAGGACTAATCTATTTATTCACTTTATCACTACTTTTGTCAGTCACAACCTAGATTCCCAGAACATAGTTCATTTTCCGCATTCTCACCTCTATACAGCTCTCTACCTTTCAGTAGCCAGCTCCCTGAATTCTGAAACTGATTGTCATTAGCAACCCCGCCCCACCATTGTCCTCAACAACTTCTCTGCAAGTTCCCTTTATCTTCTTGTTCTTGCTGAAATGTGGTTCCTTCAGAGGCCCTGCATGCCCTGTATCTCAAATGGTGAAGGTAAGGAAGGTTCATCCTTGCTCTTCATTGCCACTTACATACTATTCTGTGCTGGCCAACACCTGCCTTTCCTGCTCTAACACAAATGTCATCACGCTACACCATCTACTTCTGTTTTTTGTTTCAGTCATCTCAAGGACTTTGGGGTTCCCCTCAATCTTTGAAATTTAGCTGTGGCTCCCAGCTCACTCCACCACAACTCTTTCCTTGAGTCTGAGTCATTTCAGTATTTAGGTATGAAATTCTTCCTTCCAGTGGTCTTGCCTCCTTGACCATCTCCCTCTAATGATAGTTTCTTCCACCTTGACTCAGTCACTAAACTCTATGTTCACACTCTAGACCCACCGTATACTCATCACATCCTGTCTTTCCAGATCACTTTCTCAAATCCTCGGCTCTCAAATATCATTCAACGCACCCCCTCGCACTAGACCTATAATCCACCGATCCTACCACCCCTCACCCATCATGCTTTTGCTTCCCTATATGCTCGCCTTAGTCAAGTATTACAAACATCCTCTTTCAAACATTCTCAGTTTTACATGATCAATTATTTTGAACACCATCTTTCATAGATCTCAAGTCACTTGGCTTTCTCTTGGCTAAACTTGCTAAGCAAAACCCTCACTCTGGTTAAAAACAGCTCTATATCTCCTTCATTCCTGTACCCAAATTGCTGAATGTGGCTGGAAAAAAGAGTTTACAAATCTCTTTCTCACTTTAACTTTGTGGCATTTACACAAGTGAGCATTTAATGATACAGAATAATTGTATTACTTTTACTTTTACTCTTTCCTCTCTATTTCATATTCTTCTCAAACCTCCAAAACCTCTTCCCTGTTCGTTATTTCAGTTCTCTACTTTCACTGAATTCATGAAAACCATGAGAATAAGAATCCTATAAACTCCCATCATCACATCTACTCATCTTCTAGAATCTGTACAGACGTTTTTTCCTTTCCTCCTATTAGAATAAACTCTAAATGTTCCTTTTTAAAGTCAAACTCCACACTTTCACTAGACCTCATTTGCTGTGTCCCCACTCAGGAGCCTCACTCCTGCAATTCTCTTGTGTTCTTCATCATCAAATTATCAACATTTCTCTCAACTGTACCATTACCATCATACCATCAGTATACAAAGATATATATATATATATATATATATATATATATATATAGTTAACTCCATTCCCCACCCCCAACCTAGAGTTATTCTCTCCTTTGACAGAAAAATTTCTTGAAAGAATGGTGTGTATGCAATGTCACAATGTCCTTTTTATCTATTGAACTGACTCCAGTTGGGTTCTTGTGAAGATTTCCAATGACTTGTACCTTGCTAAATACAAAGTTTTGAAGTCTCCCTTTTATTTGACCCATCAGCAGCATTTGACATTTTCTTCACATGGCTTTTAGGAAACCATGTTTCTGGTTTACCTCCTGCCTTGCTAACCTCTTAACACTGAAGTGATCCAAGGTTTAGACATTGAACCTTTTTCTTATCTGTCTACACTCACTCCCTTGCAGTTCTCATCCTATCTCATGGCTTTAAATTACACCTATATGCTAAAGACTCCAATATGTAGATCTCTTATCTGGACTGTTATATGTAACAACTTGAAAATTCCATTTAATTTATTTAAAATTGAACATTTCTCTTCCTAATGCCACCAAAACTGACCCTAAATTAATGGCGACTACATCACTCCACTTACTCATATCAGAAATGTTGGTGTCATTCTTGACTCTTTATCTTTCACAGTCCACATCTAATCATTAGCAAATCCTATTTGCCCCATTACCAAAATATATCAAGAATCAGATATTACCACCTCAAATACTAACACTCTGGTTCATACCGCCAGCATGTCTCACCTAGAGACCATCATGACTGGTCTTTTTCTTCCCTCCTTCTCTCCTACAGTCTATTATCAACACTATGATTGACCCTGTGGTCAGCAAAGAGCAAAAGCTGACAGCTCAGTATTTAACTAAAGAGGAGTAGAGCTCTTTAGAAAGTAGAATCCTCTACTCCAGGAGGTCTGTTATTGCAAAGTCAGGTCCCAGACTGGGAAGGAGTAGAGCCCTGAAAACTGGGATGTGGATGTCTGGGTTGCAGAACTTTCGCATGTTAAATATCCAGATACTCCTGAACCCTCTGAGACTGTCAAAGTGATACACTCCTCCTTGTTAATTAATAGGCTAGACTACCATTGCTTGAGGTGTCTTCTCTGCAAGACCAAATATGCTCTTCTCAGTATATGCCTCCACTTCTCCCTCTCCCTCTCTTCTAGGCCCTAAGCCAACAACTATGGTTAAGTCACAAACTAACTCATCTAGGGTAGTGCTGAATCTTCTAAAGTAGCAAAAGGATTGTAAGCTGAAGGAAGAACTGATCAATATATACTGGCTGGATCCAGGAGACTATACATGGGATTCCATTCTGAGGATGTAGAATAAAAGAGGGTTTTTTGATGTGAGAGAATTTTCTCAGGTTACAAGATTTAAAACCCATGCAAAGTCCTGGGAGGGGGGCAAACGGGGTACTGGGATGGCTTCCAGAAGCTTAGAGAAAGTGATGGACTATACTCTGTGGGGCAGAAGTGCTAGAACTGCTGTACCTTACAGTTGTAGAGGGATCAAAGAGCTCACAGAGGTAGGCATGCCTGAATGAATACACTAAATAGGTCAGAAAACCTACCAGACCACTAAATTCCAGGAGAGAAAATTCCACTTACCAAAGGAATAAGGAATATATTGGTGAGAGGAATGTGAGCATTACTGAGATGTTCTCTGGAGGGTAGAGATAACAGTAGGAGATAACTGTTAATAACTGGGCTCACTGACACCAATGGGACTCATAAGCTCTCTAGTTAATAGAGGCAAGGTGACAGTGCCAAACTGTCAGAAACCAGTTAGGGCAATTACTATAATGAACAGAAACATCGGAGTGGAGGTCAGGAGAGGATCTCCAGAGAGCTACAGAGATGGTTCTAAGGGCAAGATACGTGGGCAGCCAACAAAGGTTCTGCTCAAGGTGTACAACCAAAATAAAGGATGGATGATCAGGGGACTAGAGGCAGTTACCCTAGTAAAAAAATATTTCCATCTCTTACCCAGATTCCAGACATGAGCCAGTTCTCAGGCCTAGAAATTTTTAATTGAAGGAGAGACTTGTACTCTAGAAAGAAGAAACCTGCAATACCATGGAATGGGTACCCAGTACTCACACAGTAATTATTAACCCAGTCCCTTCCAAGTGGACCTTGCCATTTATTTGGCTAATTTTACACTAGAGTCAGAGAGAAAGTCCAAGCCTTTCAAGATCTCTTGCACAGTGTTCAAGTTGACATAGCTACCTGGAGGACCAAAGCATCATTATGATCCTTTTATTTGGGACAGGAGTCAGGGTACTTAATCAATGGAATCAAGTCCCAGGTGTGGCTCACAGAGTGTTCACTGGGACCACTGAGTTTTCAGACTTACTTGGTCTCTGAATGCACAGTTGAAATGGACATATTTAGCTTTTGAAAATACCCCATATCGGCTGCTTGGCTTTTAGGTTAAGAACCATCAAAGTGGGAAAGTCTCTGAAACTTGTCCCTCAGATATATTATATTGAAACCAGGGAGTGAGCAAATATTATGGCCTCTGTTAAAGACGTAATGGATTCAGGATTAGTGATCCATCTTACATTTCCATTTAATTCACTAGTCATGTCTGTACAAAACTCAGATGGATCCTGGGTTTACAGTGGACTGCCGACTGAAAACTCAACCTAGAAATCCCAAGTGCAGTTGCTTTCCTAGATGTGGTATCTTTGCCAGAGCTGGTTAACAATTCCTCAGGTTACATGGTATAGAGTAAGTGATCTGGCCAGAGTGATTTTTCTCCACCTCTTCAGGACAGAGAGCATGAATATATTTGTATTCACTTCAAATGGACTATAGTATAGTTTCACAGTCTTGATCCTGCACTGTGATAACTCTCCTGCCCTGAATCCAGATATATAGTCTGAAGGTACCTTAACTATAGCTTCTACTAGGCTAGTGGACTTGTTCCCAGATGAACACTTCTAACAGGAGTCACAGTGAGTGTGCCTTCATCTTGAAACTATGGCTACCAATTGGTCACTTTGGGCTACTTGTGCCTATTTCCTTCCCCCATCTTAGCTGTTCTTCCCAAGAGCATTCTCCAAAACATTCCTGAATGCAAATTACAGAATCTGATAGTCTGTTTCCCTGGCAGCTGGCCTTCAACAACTTTAAACTTATCATAGAATTTACTCATTTATTGTTGTTTTTACTTATCTTCTCTTTCTTCCCTATAGAATGTGAGATCCATAAGAGTGGGAATTTTTGTTTGCTTTCTTTTCAGATATAACCCAACATCCTAGAACAGATCCTGGTTCATTGAAAACACTTAAGAAATATTTGAATAAAGCTTTTAGACAATCTTACTATGTGACCTAAACGTCTTGAGATCTATTGAAGACTGTATTTTAAGTATATCTAGTGATTACATAATTTGCTATTAATTTTTAAATAGTTTTATAATTTTTCAAATTATCTAAATAATTTTTACTCAAATAGCATAGAGAAGCACAATGGACAGGTAATGTTACAACCCAGAGAAATACTATCAGATGACCATTTTTTAATATTTCTTTCTCAGCATTACATAAATACATTTTTAATTTTACTTAGATAAAATTTATCTTTTTTGTTATCAATATTTTTATCTTCTGTTTTGTTTTGATTACTTGTACTACCCTCAGCCCAATTGTTTTCCCCATCACCAAGGTTTATATTCTACTTTTCCCCGTGCATATGTGGTCACTTACAAATATGTTTGCACCTTTTGAGCTTGGGCATAATTTGCTTCAGGTATTGTTATGGGTGGAGGCACCACCCAGATCTCCACTTAATGAAGGACTAGAAGCTGGGGGTGCTATCAGCAGATGGCTTCCGCTCTCATTTCCTTCAGGGATTACCTTGGCTGCAGAGAGCTGCTTCACCCAAGATCACACAATTTCCTGAGCAGCCCACATCAAGTAAGTGCCTGATACAGGTTAGAGTATGACTTCCTGGCCATTTTGTCCCAGTGCAGGGACATTATTCAGATGGCCCACTTTAGTCCTAGACTGTCCCCCTGGGTCAGCCAAGATTCTCATCAGTCCTGTTTCATAGTTCAGTTTCACCCTCTGCCCTGTCTTGCTTTTTACCCCTCCCTTCCATAGGTGTTGATTCTTAAATATTCCTAATAATTATCCTACAGTCTAAATTCCATCTCAGTTTCTGCTTCCTGGAGAATCCAACCTGAGTAACAGATCACATTATGTATTCCTCTCTGCATCTTGCTTTTCTCCCTCACTATAATCATGGACTCTGTCCCAGACAATTGACATAGATCTAATGCTTTCTTTTGAATGACTGTGTAATTTTCCAGGGTTTTCATGTATCACAATTTGTTCAACTTTCCATACAAGAGAAGATTCTAGTTTCCAATTTTTATTTTTAACCACATGAAAAGTTCTGAAATAAATGTCCCTACCAATTTAAACTCAAAATTACATGATCATTTGCAAAGTTCCTATTACTT
>NW_006775239.1:315523-319636 GCF_000442215.2 Lipotes vexillifer | reverse complement strand
CTTTCTTTCCCTAATCAACTGTCCTTTATTTGTTTAATGATGTCCACAGTAGTCCACTTATGTCTTCATCTACCTTCTGAGCGTTCCAATATTATCAATAATTTAAGGAACTCATGGTTGATATCTATAGAATCAAAGTCCTCCATAATTTCTCAGTCATTCTTAATTTTGTGAAATATCTGAAAACAGTACTATCAATATTCTTCTTTAGCTGGGATAAATCACTCCCATAAAATTAATAATGCCACCTTTACTCCTGTTGTAATCTAATCCACATGCACTGAAAAATATATTAAAATCTATAAATTTTGAAATCACACACTAGGTTGGAGCACTGGCTGTATAAAATATTGCATGTCCAATATCCAAGTTATTCAAACTCTCTCCACTTCAGTTTCCTCATTTGTAAAATATACCTACCTTACTTTTAGTGATCTGTAACCTTTACAGTACTAAAGATTCTATAGGTTCATTGCCTAGCAAAGTGCTTGGCATAGAGAAGATGGTCTATGAATCATTATACTTATTTTCTTCATATTCTTGGGTTTCCATGCAGGTGTGTGTGTGTGTGTGTGTGTGTGTGTGTGTGTGTGTGTGTATGCATGTGTGTGTATTGAAATGCTATACTCACATTTTTTAAAGTTATTTCTTTCTAAAGAAAGCTACCTTTGTTCTGTTTAATAAAACTAAAGAATACTATCTCATGTGGCCTTTGTGATATCTAATTAGATGCATTTATATCTTCTAAAATTTCAGGTTCCCTATATTTCTCAAGTCACCCAAGTACAGTTCATTGCCCACATGAAAAAGTAGAGGTAGATAGAACAAGTTTATGGACTTGATACATTGAGTTAGTTTCAAAACAGAAACAAAAACAAAAACCACTCCTGGTTCAAGGAGTCAGTTCAGATCTAAAATAGAACCATTGCAGAAGCCTCAGCATGGAATAAATCTGTGTCATTTCCCCTTTCTGTCCCCTGCATCAGGAGCTGGTTTCCTTAGCTGGGGGTGCCAGGAACATTTTATTAACTGTGTCTATAACATCTTTATGAAATCTTTCATTTAGTGGTTCTCAAGCTGGGGTGTCACCTATCACTCTTTGAAGCATCTGAAAATGTGTGAGCGCATTTCGGATCATCAGAATGACTGAGGTGTGTTACTTGCATTATGTTGGCAGTGACCAAGGACGTAAATATCCTTTGCGTATTCCTGGAAATCCAGTCTAGTAAAGAATTGGTTTACATGAAATGTCATTGATACTCCAACTGAGAAATACAACAATATAGATGCAAACATGCTGCTAGGCTATTCATAAACTCACTGTTTTACATGTTACCTGGTAGGACTCAATCCACAACATAGCAATTACTCCTGCACCCATCACCTCTAACTGGCTATGTAAGTACTTTCCGTAGCATTCAAGCTGGCCTACTCGATATCAGGGGTAGAAAGTCAAAAAACTCCCTTGCTATGGGAAATCAGAAAAAATACAAAGCCTAGCAGATGGGGACTTGCTCCTTTCTAAGATATTGTATATTTCTCATCAGCTGAGGGCTCTTGTTTTCAAGAAAATGTACACAACTGAGAAAACAAGCTGCTCAGAGACTCAGAGAACAAAGCTCACCTAGGCCAAAGGTTTTTAAGTAAAACACACAGATATACACATGCATACAAACACACAGATACCCACACACAACTTGTTATGCAAATTAGCAAAGACTAAGGCTACTTTTACTAAAAGACAAATTCTCCAAAAAAAGTATTAATAAAAATATAAATAATAATCTACGGGAATGTTACTGGGCATGCTCAAGATACAGATACTGATGGCTAAGAGATGTGTCATCATTATTACAATGTACATAGCAGGACTAGTAAAAACTTCAAACCTGGTAAGAACTTCTGCAAGCTGAAAATGTTTTTAGCTATTTGTAAAAGTGCTATTGTGCTCTTGTTAGTGGGACAGAGACTTAAATATTCACATAATCATGTAGAGAAAGTTATACCTGCCTGGATTAACCGCTGTAACAAAATTTTTCTGACTAGCATTGAGTGGATTTGTGGAAAATAACAACTGAGAATACTTAGAATGATCCCCTTCTCTTTTCGATGTGCCAATTTGAATACAAAAGTTTTTCTTTACAACATCGGATTCAACAGTTCTCTTAAAGATCTCATTGCAAAGTGACTAGTTAATTAGAAATTTTGCTTAACATCTGCATAATTTTCATCTAAGAAAGATTTTGAGAGGAAATTCTTATTTTGAAATCCATACAACTAAATAAAAGTGCCTCCTTGCTTCTAAGACCATGTTCCAACCTCTCTGTGCTAGTTTTTACATGCTAAAATTCTCAAAAATGATTTTCCTTTTTCTTCCTCTTTGCACTAGCAACTGAAGGAAAATACTATTATATAGGGGATATTCGACCCAAAAGCAAAAACTGCATAGAATTTCATTAATACAGCCAAAAATATTAAAATTGTGTTTACAGCAGATAACCCAGCTCTATTGTTATGCTTTAAACTTTTAATAATATTTGAACTCCATCCCATGTTCAAACAAAAGCCGAGTGTCTTTGATCCAGTTTGAGGTTCAACTTAAAAAGAATCCGTGAGACACTTTTGTAGAGACACAAAAAGTAACAAGGCACAGGTGTCATAAATGAGAATTGCAGTCTGGCAGCACCAGGAAAGAGGCACAGCCCCAAAAGCCTAATTCTCTAGACCAGCGGTCTCCAAACTTTTTTGCAGGGGATGGTTCAGGTGGTAATATGAACGATGGGGAGCGATGGGGAGCGGCAGATGCAGCTTGGCTTGCTCACCCACCACTCACTTCCTGCTCTGTGGCCAGGGTCCTAACAGGCCGGAGACCGGTAGCGGTCCATGGCCCGGGGGTTGGGGACCCCTGCTCTAGACCATCCAGAGAACAAAGTAGCTTTCTGTTATCATCTCTATGCCATATGAGCATAAGTTAAATTTGAGGCTTCCTAGTTTTGGAATATTAGATATTATCAAAAGAGATGGGATTGGGACCATCAGTTACTATCATAAACTGCCCACGAGTTAGGCAGAACTGCTTTCTGCCCTAGGCTGTACCGCTTAGAGATCTTCTAACCTCTCTAAACCACATCTTTCTCAATGAAATTCTCATGTGAAAATGATGACGTCTAGCTCTAAAATTCTGTAGTGATAAAAATAATATATATATTTTCCTGAACTTTTTATAGAAGTTTCGATAGAAGCATGGAAAATAAAACAAAGGAAGTGACTGATAGATTTTACCACTCAAATAAAATAAAACATTCTCTATGCCATATAAATAAAATAGAATATTCTCTATGCTCAAAATTATGAGCAAAAATATAAAGCGACCTCCCAAATGGAAAAATACTTATAAAAAACATGCCAAAGCATAATACCTTGGTACATGAAGAAACTCACACAAATTCAAAAGAAAATTATGACTCAGATTTTGAAAAATAAGTAGAAAACATAAAAAATGAGTCACAGAAGTCAGAATTCGTATAGCTAGTAAACTTACGAATAAAAGTACTAGACTGCCTGAAGAACCAACAGTTTTCCTTTTCCCATACTCCATTTCCACATGCTTTAAGACTTTTATTTTATAATTTCAATTTCTTCTCACCCTTCCTTCTGCACCCAGTCCACTTCTCAAGTAATTGAGTCTTCTCATTCTACATTGAGGAAATAGAAGTAATCAGGCAAAAACTCCAATGCCACAGCATTAAATCTATAAATCCATCTGATTTATTCCTATATTCCCTATCTTTCCATCACAAGGGTTGAAATGCAGCTAGTGTCTCTGTTGGCTATAGTTACAAAGATACTGCATAACAAATCACTCAATTTCAGCAGCTTAAAAAATACTCCTTTATTATCTCATTCACAAAACTGTGGGTTGGTTGGAGCTGTTCTGCTTCACTCTGCACACCTGAAGGATCGCTGGGATGGTTCTGTTCCATCAGAATCATTCTGGGCTTCAGGATGAAGGGGCACCAGTTTCCCAATGAAAGCTCTTCTCGTGACAGAGTCTGAAAACTCCCGGAGGGGAGGGTGGGAACACATGGCACTTTTTTTTTTTTTTTTTTTTTT
>NW_006775239.1:311886-315008 GCF_000442215.2 Lipotes vexillifer | reverse complement strand
GGAGCACAGGCTCCGGACGTGCAGGCTCAGTGGCCATGGCTCACGGGCCCAGCCGCTCCGCGGCGTGTGGGATCTTCCCAGACCGGGGCACGAACCCGCGTCCCCTGCATTGGCAGGCAGACTCTCAACCACTGCGCCACCAGGGAAGCCCGGCACTTCTTTTTAACTTTATTTTATTGAAGTATAGTTGATTTACAATGTTGAGTTTGTTTCTGGTGTACAGCAAAGTGATTCTGTTATATATATATTCTTTTTCATATTCTTTTCCACTATGGTTTATTACAATATATTGAATATAGTTCCCTGTGCTATATAGTAGGACCTTGTTGTTTATACCTTCTATATATAATAGTTCACATCTACTAATCCCAAATTCCCAATCCTTCTCTCCCACTTGGCAACCACAAGTGTGTTCTCTGTGAGTCTGTTTCAATTTCATAGATAAATTCACTTGTGTCATATTGCAGATTCCACATATGTGATATCATATGATATTTGTCTTTCTCTTTCTGACCTACTTCACTTTGTATGATAATCTCTAGGTCCATCCATGTTGCTGCAAATGGCATTATTTCATTCTTTTTAATGGCTGAGTAATATTCTATTGTATATATGTACCACATCTTCTTTATCCATTCATCTGTCGATGGACATTTAGGTTGTTTCCATGTCTTGGCTATTGTAAATAGTGCTGCTATGAACATAGGGGTGCATGTATCTCTTCAAATTATAGTTTTTTTTCTGGATATATGCCCAGGAGTGGGATTGCAGGATCACATGGTAGCTCTACTTTTAGTTTTTTTGAAACCTCTATACTGTTCTCCATAGTGGCTGAAGCAATTTACATTTCTATCAGCAGTGTAAGAGGGTTCCCTTTTCTACACCATTGTCAGCATTTATTGTTTGTGGACTTTTTACTGATGGACATGACATTTCTTATGAGTAGGTTTGGAACTGACATAGAGTCACTTTGCCCATACTGCATTGACCAAAGCAAGTCATTTGTCCAAGTCTTATATCAGTTTGTTGGGGGAAAGTATGCTGTCTCTAAAGGAGGGAATGTAAAGGCATATAGATGTGAATACAGCAAGGGAAAAAGAACTGAGAAGAGAAGTGCAGTCTACCACAATCAGATAGTTGTTCAAAGGAGTGAACAAGGAAGATATGGTTTTGGCTCTTATAAAACTTAGTCTAGTGGGGAGATGGAAGTTATAAGTAGAGAGGTATGGATGACAGATATATTTTAGATTTGAGAATAATAAGTACTTAGTGGATACCTGATGTCACTTTTGAGGACGAGAGAATCCAGAATGAAGAAAGAAAAGATCCAAGGACAGAATCACATATTTAAGAGATAGCAAAGGATTAAGATCTCTTGAAAGAGATGGAAAAGGAAGGTACAGAGAGATCAAAATAAAACCATGAGAGTGAAAAAAGTAATCAAAGTCAAGAAGGAAGTGACCTTCCAAAAGGCGAGTAATATATCAAAATCCTGCCAAGAGTTCACGAGAACTGTGGACTGACAAATGTCCATTTGATGTGACCATTAAGAATTTGTTGGTGACATTGATGATGATAATGTCAGTGGAGTGATAGGGCTATAGATTCTAGACTGAAGTGGGTTGAGGAAGAAGAAGCAGTGAATATAGTCTACGAAGTTCATAAGCTTGGTTATGAAGGTAATGAAAATGACAAGAAAACTGAAGAGGCTTGATTGAAGAGATCAAAGAGAAGAAAGCCCAGAAGGTAAAATAGAACATAAGGCCCTCTATGAACAAGCCACTACTTTATCTCAATTCTCATCTTCTGGTTTTTTTTCCCTCTCAAGCCTTTTTGTCACTTAGAGTTCCTCAAATAGGCCACACTGTTCCCCATGGACAGGCCATTTTGTGTGCTTTTTCCTGCTTGAAATAACTTTTCACAGTGAGGCATTCTTTTGTATCCCTACATGTCTTTACAGGGATGAGAACTAACACTTACGGTTACATACTATGCACTAGGCACTGTGTCCAGGGCATTAAATCAATTGCCTTAATGAACTGTCACAGAAACCCTCATACAGGCATGATTATCCTCAATTCACAGGTGAAAAAACTGGACTTAGAAAGGTATAATGACCTGCCCAAATACACATCTCCTATATGGTATATCAGAAAATTGAATTTATGACCATTTGACTCCAAAACCTGTGTTCTAGGTTCAGCTTAATTTACTGAAAAGTAAATTAAGTATCTTAATTTTACAAAAAATTTTACAAAAAAGTATCCAGTTTTTTTTGTAAATCATCCCCTATTCCAAGGAGGTGTGATCCCTCCTATGAGTAGTAAAGAAGATAAAGGAGGTTTTGCATCATAACAGATTTTACCCACTTTTGCAACACTGATATATCTTGCATGTGTCAACTCTAGCCCTTATTACAGCATATTGTAACATTAAAAAATATAAACAGCACTCTCACAGGCAATAAGGAGCCATCCAAGTATTTGAGTCTTTAAGTAGGGAATGGCATATCACTTAGATAGTTGAGAGAGAAAACACTTATGCTAATAGGGAAGGTGAATTGGAAAGAAAGACAGAAGCAGAGAGATAAACTAACATAATTTCTAAATCTAAGTGAGAGAAATGAGGGCCTAACTAAAGCTATCACAGAGAGGCTAAAAATGAAAGGAAAGAGTTGAGGGAGGTTTAAGAAGCAGAATCCACACCACTATGTATAAAATAGATAACCAACAAGGACCTGCTGTATAGCACAGGGAACTCTACTCAATATTCTGTAATAACCTGTAAGAGGAAAGAATCTGAAAAAGAATAGATATATATGTGCATAACTGAATCACCTTGCTATACACCTGAAACTAACACAACATTGTAAATCAACTATACTTCAATAAAAATAAATAAATAAAAATAATTTTAAAAATAATAAATTTTAAAAAGAAGTAAAATCACTAGGACTTGGCCAGTTCGATGGGGAGAGATGGATGACAGAATTTCCTAGCTGAATGGATTGAATGGATTGATGTACCTCAATGAAAGTGGAAAAATAGGTGAGAGAACAGATTTGAGCAGGAAGTATAGAGCCAACCATGAAATATGTGTGAGACCCACAGGAGAGGGAAAGA
>NW_006775239.1:279146-311876 GCF_000442215.2 Lipotes vexillifer | reverse complement strand
GGAAAGAGATCACAACAAAGAGATCCCACATCAGCATGCTTACAAACAAGTCTGAGAAATTCTATACCCAATACTCATTTGATCTAAAGGAAGTTTTAGTTCTCAATTATTATCTGTGGATTTTGACTCACAAAGATCTGGCAACCAAACATATTTTTATCCAAGACTTCTCAACAGAACACCATTTCTTTAGTTTTCTGATGACATAATACAAGTATATTTTTCAAAAATATTTCATCTTGCTCTTTCTGCAAGTAGACTAAGGTGATATCTGGAAACTGTTTGCTATGCACTTGACTGAGAAAATCCCACAAAATCACGCATTTCAAGAATTTTAAATCTTTGTGTGCACTTTAAGCACACCTGTGAAACTGCGCAGGCCATCAAGGGTATGTGTATCTGAATAGCCACCAAGTATCTGAAAGATGTCACTTTACAAAAGCAAGTGTGCACCATTCCATTACTACAGTGGTGGAGTTGGTAGGTTTGCTCAGACAAAACAGTGGGTCTGGACACAGGATCCGTGGCCCCAAAAGAGTGCTGACTTTTTGTTGCACTTGCTTAAAAACGCAGAATAATACTGAATTTAATGGTTTAGATGTAGATTCTCTAATTGTTAAGACCATCCAGGTGAACAAAGCCCCTTAGGTTGTGTTGCCTATTCACAGAGCTCATGGGTGGATTAACCCATACATTAGCTCACCCTGCCATAGGGAGATGATCTTACTGAAAAAGAATTCATTGATCTATATTTAAAATGGATAACCAACAAGGACCGACTGTATAGCACAGGGAACTCTGCTCAATATTATGTAACTACCTGATTGGGAAAAGAATTTGAAAAAGAATAGTACATGTATATTTGTAACTGAATCACTTTGTTGTACACCTGAAACTAATGCAACATTGTTAATCAACTATACTCCAATATAAAATTAAAAGTTAAAAAAACCCAATTGTTCTTTTTTCTTTTTTAATGTAATTTAATTAACTAATTTTTTATACAGCAGGTTCTTATTAGTTATCTATTTTATACATATAAGTATATATATGTCAATCCCAGTCTCCCAATTCATCCCATCACCACCACCAACCCTCCCTCCACTTTCCCCCCTTTGTGTCCATACTTTTGTTCTCTATATCTTTGTCTCTATTTCTGCCTTGCAAACCGGCTCATCTGTATTTTTCTAGATTCCACATATATATGTTAATATATGATATTTGGGGCTTCCCTCGTGGTGCAGTGGTTGAGAGTCCGCCTGCCAATGCAGAGGACATAGGTTCGTATCCCAGTCTGGGAAGATCCCACATGCCGCGGAGCAGCTGGGCCCGTGAGCCATGGCTGCTGAGCCTGCGCGTCTGGAGCCTGTGCTCCACAACAAGAGAGGCCGCGATAGTGAGAGACCCGCGCACCGCGATGAAGAGTGGCCCCGCTTGCCACAACTAGAGAAAGCCCTCACACAGAAACGAAGACCCAACACAGCAAAAATAAATAAATTAATTAATATATGATATTTGTTGTTCTCTTTCTGACTTACTTCACTCTGTATGAGAGTCTCTACGTCCATCCATGTCTCTACAAATGAGCCAATTTCGTTCCTTTTTATGACTAATATTCCATTGTATATATGTACCACATCTTCTTTATACATTAGTCTGTTGGTGGGCATATAGGTTGCTTCCATGACCTGGCTATTATAAATAGTGCTGCAATGAACATTGGGGTGCATGTATCTGTTTGAATTATGGTTTTCTCTGGGTATATGCCCAATAGTGGGATTGCTGGGTCATATGGTAATTCAATTTTTAGTTATTTAAAGAACCTTAATACTGTTCTCCATAGTGGCTATATCAATTTACATTCCCCCCAACAGTGCAAGAGGGTTCCCTTTTCTCCATACCCTCTCCAGCATTTGCTGTTTGTAGATTTTCTGATAATGCCCATTCTGACCCATGTGAGGTGATACCTCAATGTAGTTTTGATTTGCATTTCTCTAGTAATTAGTGATGTTGAGCAGCTTTTCATGTGCCTCTTGGCCATCTGTATGTCTTCTTTGGAGAAATGTCTATTTAGGTCTTCTGCCCATTTTTGGATTGGGTTTTTGTTTTTTTAATATTGAGCTGCATGAGCTATTTATATGTTTTGGAGATTAATCCTTGGTCCATTGATTCATTTGCAAATATTTTCTCCCATTCTGAGGCTTGTCTTTTTGTCTTGTTTATAGTTTCCTTTGCTGTGCAAAAACTTTTAAGTTTCATTAGGTCCCATTTTTTTGTTTTGCTTTTATTTCCATTACTCTAGGAGGTGGGTCAAAAGGGGTCTTGCTGTGATTTATGTCAAAGAGTGTTCTGGAGAGGATTAGAGGGATCATCAAGATGACGGAGGAGTATGATGTGGAGATCACCTTCCTCCCAACAGCTGAACAACTCCTACAGAACACCTACTGAATGCTGGCAGAAGACCTCAGACTTCCCAATAAGCAAGAAACTCCCCATGTACCTGGTTAGGGCAAAAGAAAAAAGAAAAAAATAGACAAAACAATAGGGATGAGACCTGCACCTTTGGGAGGGAGCTGTGAAGGAAGAAAAATTTCCATACACTAGGAAGCCCCTTCACTGGTGGAGATAGGGGTTGGGTGGGGGGGAAGCTTCGGAGCCACAGAAGAGAGCGCAGCAACAGGGGTGCAGAGGGCAAAGTGGAGAGATTCCCCCACAGAGGATCAGTGCTGACCAGCACTCACCAGCCTGAGAGGCTTGTCTGCTCACCAGCCAGGGTGGGTGGGGGCTGGGATCTGAGGCTTGGGCTTCAGAGGTCGGATCCCAGGGAGAGGACTGGGGTTGGCTGCATGAACACAGCCTGAAGGGGGCTAGTGCGTTACAGCTAGCCGGGAGAGAGTTGGGGAAAGTGTCTGGACCTGCTGAAGAGGCAAGTGACCATTGTTTCTGGGGGTGCAAAGAAAGGGGATTCCTTCCCAGAGTGCCCACAGAAGGCAGAGCAGTGACTAAGCGAGCTCCAGAGACAGGCGCAAGCCATGGCTATCAGCTCAGACCCCAGAGATGCGCATGAAACGCTAACGCTGCTGCCACTGCCACCAAGAATCCTGTGTGCAAGTACATGTCACTACTCACACTCCCCTGGGAGCCTGTGCAGCCTGCCACTGCCAGTGTCCCGAGATCCAGGGACAACTTTCCCGGGAGAACACACGGCACTCCTCAGGCTGTGGCAGTGTCACGCCAGCATCTGCCATCACAGGTGGTGATCACATGCGGTGCTAGCCCCACATGCTGTACACCACCCTCCCCCTGATCTGAGTGAGCCAGACCCTCTTAATCAGCTGCTGCTTTAACCCCATCCTGTCTGGGCAGGAACAGATGCCCTCAGGCAACCTACACGCAGAGGTGGGGCCAAATCCAAAGCTGAGCCCCAGGACCTGTGTGAACAAAGAAGAGAAAGGGAAATTTCTCCCAGCATCCTCAGGAGCAGTGGATTAAATCTCCACAATCAACTTGATGTACCCTGCATCTGTGGAATACCTGAACAGAAAACGAATCGTCCCAAAATTGAGAGGAAGCAACTGTAGATTTGCTCTCTTCCTTTTTTTTTAATATATAGATATATATTTTCTTTTTCTTTTTTTCTCTTCTTGTGAGTGTGTATGTGTATGCTTCTTTGTGTGATTTTTTCTGTATAGCTTTGCTTTTACCATTTGTCCAAGGGTTTTCTTTTTTTTTTGTATAGTTTTTAGTGCTTCTTATCACTGGTGGATTTGTTTTTAGGTTTGGCTGCTCTCTCTTTCTCTCTTTATTTTTTATAAATTACATTTTAATTACTTTAGTAATTTTTTTTATTTTTTATTTAAATAACTTTTCCTTATTTCATTTTTTCTCTCTTTCTTTCTTTCTCCTTCCTTTTTTCTTCTTTCTTTCTTTCTTTCTTTCTTTCTTTCTTTCTTTCTTTCTTTCTTTCTTTCTTTCTTTCTTTCTTCCTTTCTTTCTTATTTCTTCTCCCTTTGCTTCTGAGCTGTGTGGCTGACAGGGTCTTGGAGCTCCAGGCAGGTGTCAGGCCTGAGCCTCTGAGGTACGAGAGCCAAGTTCAGGACATTGGTCCACCAGAGACCTCCTGGCTCCACGTAATATCAGATGGCAAAAGCTCTCCCAGAGATCTCCATCTCAAGGCTAAGACCCAGCTTCACTCAACGACCAGCAAGCTACAGTGCTGGACACGCTATGGCAAACAACTAGCAAGACAGGAGCACAACCCAACCCATTATCAGAGAGGGCGCCTAAAATCATAATAAGGTCATAGACACCCCAAAACACACCACTGAATGTGGTCCTGCCCAAAAGAAAGAAAATATCCAGCCACATCCACAAGAACACAGGCACCAGTCACTTCCAACAGGAAGCCTACAGAACCCACTGAACCAACCTTACCCACTGGGGGCACACACACAAAAAAAACAACGGGAACTACGAACCTGCAGCCTGTGAAAAGGAGACCCCAAACACAGTAAGTTAAGCAAAATGAGAAGACAGAGAAATACGCAGCAGATGAAGGAGCAAGGTAATAACCCACCAGACCAAACAAATGAAGAGGAAATAGGCAGTCTACCTGAAAAATAATTCACAGTAATGATAGTAAAGATGATCCAAAATCTTGGAAATAAAATGGAGAAAATATAAGAAACGTTTAACAAGGACCTAGAAAACTAAAGAGCAAACAAAATGATGAACTACATAATAAATGAAATGAAAAATACTCTAGAAGGTATCAAGAACAGAATAATTGAGGGAGAAGAAGGGATAAGTGACCTAGAAGATAAAGTAGTGGAAGTAACTACTGCAGAGCAGAAAAAAGAAAAAAGAATGAAAAGAAATGAGGACAGTCTCAGAGACCTCTGGGATAATATTAAACATACCAACATTCAAATTATAGGGGTCTGAGAAGAAGAGAAAAAGAATGGCACTGAGAAAATATTTGAAGAGATTATAGTTGAAAACTTCCTTAATATGGGAAAGGAAATAGTCAATCAAGTCCAGGAAGTGCAGAGAGTCACATACACGATAAATCCAAGGAGAAACATGCCAAGACACATATTAATCAAACTATCACAAAATAACTACATATTAAGCAAACTATCACAAAGTAACTACAAAGTAAAAGTATTAAAAGCATCAAGGGGGAAACAACAAATAATATACAAGGAAATCCCCATAAGGTTAACAGTTGATCTTTCAGGAGAAACTCTGGAAGCCAGAATGGAGTGGCAGGACATATTTAAAGTGATGAAAGGGAAAAAACCACAACTAAGATTATGCTACCCAGCAAGAATCTCATTCATATTAGACGGAGAAATTAAAAACTTTACAAACAAGCAAAAGCTAAGAGAATTCAGCACCACCAAATCAGCTTTACAACAAATGCTAAAGAAACTTCTCTAGGCAGGAAACACAAGAGAAGGAAAAGACCTACGATAACAAACCCAGAAAAATTAAGAAAGTGGTAATAGGAACATACATAACAATAATTACCTTAAATGTAAATGGTTTAAGGCTCCAACAAAAACACATTGACTGGCTGAATGGATACAAAAACAAGACCTATACATGTGTTGTCTACAAGACACCCACTTCTGACCTAGGGACACATACAGACTGAAAGTGAGAGGATGGAAAAGGATATTCCATGCAAATGGAAATCAAAACAAAGATGGAGTAGCAATTCTCATATCAGACAAAATAGACTTTAAAACAAAGACTAATACAAAAGACAAAGAAGGACACTACATAATGATCAAGAGATCAATCCAAGAAGAATATATAATAATTATAAATATTTACACACCCAAAAAAGGAGGACCACAATACATAAGGCAAATGCTAACAGCCATAAAAGGGGAAATCGACAGTAATGCAATCATAGTAGGGGACTTTAACACCTCACTTTCACCAATGGACAGATCATCCAAAATGAAAATAAATAAGGAAACACAAGCTTTAAGTGACACATAACAAGATGGACTTAATTGATATTTATAGGACATTTGATCCAAAAACAACAGAATACACTTTCTTCTCAACGGCTCATGGAACATTCTCCAGGATAGATCATATCTTGGGTCACAAATCAAGCCTTGGTAAATTTAAGAAAATTGAAATCCTATCAAGTATCTTTTCTGAAAACAATGCTATGAGACTAGATATCAATTACAGGAAAAAATCTGTAAAAAATACAAACACATGGATGCTAAACGATATGTTACAAAATAACCAAGAGAACACTGAAGAAATCAAAGAGGAAATCAAAAAATACTTGGAAGCTAATGACAATGAAAACATGATGACTCAAAATCTATGGAATGTAGCAAACGCAGTTCTAAGAGGGAAGTTTATAGCAATACAATCCTAACTCAAGAAACAACTCAAATAACAACCTAACCTTACACATAAACCAATTAGAGAAAGAACAAAAACCCCAAAGTTAAAAAAAGGATAGAAATCATAAAGATCAGATTGGAAATAAATGAAAAAAAAAGAGGAAATGATAGCAAAGATCAATAAAAATAAAAGCTGGTTATTTAAGAAGATAAATAAAAGTGTTAAACTATTAGCCAGACTCATAAAGAAAAAAAGGAAGAGGCTCAAATCAATAGAATTATAAATTAAAAAGAAGAAGTAACAACTGACACTGCAGAAACACAAAGGATCACGTGAGATTACTACAAGTAACTATATACCAATAAAATGGACAACCTGGAAGAAATGGACACATTCTTAGAAAAGCACAACTATCAGAGACTGAACCAGGAAGAAATAAAAAATATAAACAGACCAATCACAAGCACTGAAATTGAAACTGTGATTAAAAATCTTCCAACAAACAAAAGCCCAGGACCAAATGGCTTCACAGGCAAATTCTATCCAACATTAAGAGAAGAGCTAACACCTATGCTTCTCAAACCCTTTCAAAATATACCAGAGGGAGGAACACTCCCAAACACATTCTGCAAGGCCACCATCACCCTGATACCAAAACCAGACAAAGATGTCACAAAAAAAGAAAACTACAGGCCAATATCACTGATGAACATAGATGCAAAAATCCTCAACAAAATACTAGCAAACAGAATCCAACAGCACATTAAAAGGATTATACATCATGATCAAGTGGGGTTTATCCCAGGAATGCAAGTATTCTACAGTATACACAAATCAATCAATGTGATACACCATATTAACAAATTGAAGAATAAAAACCATATGATCATCTCAATAGATGCAGAAAAACCTTTTGACAAAATTCAACATCCATTTATGATAAAAATCCTCCAGAAAGTAGGCATAGAGGGAACTTAACTCAATATAATAAAGGCCATAAATGACAAACCCACAGCCAACATCATTCTCAATGGTGAAAAACTGAAACCATTTCCAAAATGAAACCACTTCCATTTTCTAAGATCAGGAAAAAGACAAGGTTGCCCACTCTCACCATAGTTTCGGAAGTTTCAGCCACAGCAATCAGAGAAGAAAAAGAAACAAAAGCAATCCAAATTGGAAAAGAAGAATTAAAAAATTAAATCTGTCACTGTTTGCAGATGACATGATACCATACATAGAGAATCCTAAAGATGCTACCAGAATACTACTAGAGCTAATCAATGAATTTGGTAAAGTAGCAGGGTACAAAATTAATGCACAGAAATCTCTTGCATTCCTATACACTAATGATGAAAAATCTGAAAGAGGCATTAAGGAAACACTCCCATTTATCATTGCAATGAAAAGAATAAAATACCTAGTAATAAACCTACCTAGGAAGACAAAAGACCTGTATGCAGAAAAGAATAAGAGACTGATAAAAGAAATTAAAGATTATACAAACAGTTGGAGAGATATACCATGTTTTTGGATTGAAAGTATCAGCCTTGTGAAAATGACTATACTACCCAAAGCAATCTACATATTCAACACAATTCCTATCAAACTACCAATGGCATTTTCCACAGAACTAGAACAAAAATTTCACAATTTTGTATGGAAACACAAAAGACCCCGAATAGCCAAAGCAATCTTGAGAAAGAATAATGGAGCTGGAGAAATCATGCTCCCTGACTTCACACTAAAGTACAAAGCTACAGTAATCAAGACTGTATGGTACTGGCATAAAAACAGAAATATTGATCAATGGAACAGGATACAAAGCCCAGAGATAAACTCACACACATATGGTCACCTTATCTTTGATAAAGGAGGCAAGAATATACAATGGAGAAAAGGCACCCTCTTCAATAAATGGTGCTGGGAAAACTGAACAGCTACATGTAAAAGAATGAAATTAGAACACTCCCTAACACCATACACAAAAATAAATTCAAAATGAATTAAAGACCTACATGTAAGGCCAGACACTATAAAACTCTTAGAGGAAAACATAGGCAGAACACTCTATGACATAAATCACAGCAAGATCCTTTTTGACACACCTCCTAGAGAAAGGGAAATAAAAACAAAAATAAACAAATGGGAAATAAAATAAATGGGAAATATAAACAAAAATAAACAAAATAATGAAACTTAAAAGCTTTTGCACAGTAAAGGAAACCATAAAAAAGATGAAAAGACAACCCTCAGAATGGGACAAAATATTTGCAAACGAAGCAACTGACAAAGGATTGATCTCCAAAATATACAAGCAGCTCATGCAGCTGAAATATCAAAAAAACCCAAACAACCCAATCCAAAAATGGGTAGAAGACCTAAATAGACCTTTCCCCAAAGAAGATATACAGATTGCCAACAAACACAGGAAAGAACGCCCAACATTACTAATCATTAGAAAAATGGAAATCAAAACTACAAGGAGGTATCATCTCACACAGGTCAGAATGGCCATCATCAAAAAATGTACAAACAATAAATGCTGGAGAGGGTGTGGTGAAAAGGGAACACTCTTGCACTGTTGATGGGAACATAAATTGATACAGCCACTATGGAGTACAGTATGGAGGTTCCTTAAAAAACTAAAAAGTGAACTACCATACAACCCAGCAATCCCATGACTGGGCATATAACCTGAGAAAACCATAACTCAAAAAGAGTCGTATACCACAATGTTCACTGCAGCACTATTTATAATAGACAGGACATAAGATTAACCTAAGTGTCCATCGACAGATGAATGAATTAAGAATATGTGGCACTTATATACAATGGAATATTACTCAGGTATAAAAAGAAATGAAATTGAGTTATTTTTATTGAAGTGGATTAACCTAGAGAGTGTCATACTGAGTGAAGTAAGTCAGAAAAAGAAAAACAAATACTGTATGCTAACACATATATATGGAATCTAAAAAAAAAAACAAAAAAACAAAAAAAGATTCTGATAAACCGAGGGGCAGAACAGGAATAAATTTGCAGAGATATAGAGTGGATTTGAGGACATGGGGCTGGGGAAGGGTAAGCTGGGATGAAGTGAGAGACTGACATGGACATATATACACTACCAAATGTAAAATAGATAGCAGCCACATAGCACAGGGAGATAAGTTCGGTGCTTTGTGTGCACCTAGAGGGGTGGGATAGGGAGGGTGGGAGGAAGATGAAAGAGGTAGGAGATATGGGGATATATGTATATGTATAGCTGATTCACTTTGTTATAAAGCAGAAACTAACACGCCATTTTAAAGCAATTATACTCCAATAAAGATGTTAAAAAAAAGAGCATTCTACCTATGTTTTCCTCTAAGAGTTTTATAGTTTCTCATCTTACATTTAGGTCTTTAATTCATTTTGAATTTATTTTTGTGTATGCTGTTAGGGAGTGTTCTAGTTTCATTCTTTTACATGAAGCTGTCCAGTTTTCCCAGCACCACTTATTGAGGAGACTGTCTTTTCTCCATTGTATCTCCTTGCCTCCTTTGTCATAGATTAGTTGACCATAGGTGAGTGGGTTTATCTCTGGGTTTTCTATCCTGTTCTATTGATGCATATTTCTGTTTTTGTGCCAGTACCATATTGTCTTTATTACTGTAGCTTTGTAGTATAGTCTGAAGTCGGAGTCTGATTCTTCCAGCTCGGTATTTTTCCCTCAAGATTGCTTTGGCTATTTGGGGTCTTTTGTGCCTCCACATAAATTTTAAAATCTTTTGTTCTACTTCTGTGAAAAATGCTATTGGTAATTTGATAGGGATTGCATTGAGTATGTAGATTGCTTTGGGTAGTGTAGTCATTTTCACAATATTGATTCTTCCAATCTAAAAACATGGTATATCTCTCCATCTGTTTGTTTCATCTTTGATTTCTTTCATCAGTGTCTTATAGTTTTCTGCATACAGGTGTTTTGTCTCTTTAGGTAAGTTTATTCCTAAGTATTTTATTCTTTTCATTGCAATCGTGAATGGGATTGTTTCCTTATTTTCTCTTTCTGATCTTTCATAGTTAGTGTATAGGAATGTAAGAGATTTCTGTGCATTAATTTTGTATCCTGATACTTTACCAAATTCATTGATTAGATCTAGTAATTTTCTGGTGGAATTTTTAGGATTCTCTATGTATAGTATCATATCATCCACAAACTGAGACAGTTTTAGCTCTTCTTTTCCAGTTTGTAATCCTTTTATTTCTTTTTCTTCTGTGATTGCTGTGGCTAGTTCTTCCAAAACTATGTTGAATAATAGTGGCGAGAGTGGACATCCTTGTCTTGTTCCTGATCTTAGAGGAAATGCTTTCAGTTTTTCACCATTGAGAATGATGTTTGCTGTGGGTTTGTTGTATATGGCCTTTATTATGTTGAGACAGGTTCCCTCTGTGCCAACATTCTGGAGAGTTTTTATCATAAATGGGTGTTGAATTTTGTCAAAACTTTTTCTGCATCTATTGAGATGATCATATGGTTTTTATTCTTCAATTTGTTAATGGGTGTATCACATTGATTGATTTGCATATATTGAAGAATCCCTGCATCCCTGGGATAAATCCCACTTGATCATGGTGTAGTATCCTTTTAATGTGTTCTTGGATTCTATTTGCTAGCATTTTGTAGAGGATTTTTACATCTTTATTCATCACTGATATTGGTCTGTTATTTTCTTTTTTCATAGTATCTTTGTCTGGCTTTGGTTTCAGGGAGATGGTGGCCTTGTAGAATGTGTTTGGGAGTGGTCCTCCCTTTGCAGTTTTTTGGAAGAGTTTGAGAAGGATAGGTATTAGCTCTTCTCTAAATCTTTGATAGAATTCACCTGTGAAGCCATCTGGTCCTGAACTTTTGTTTGTTGAAAGATTTTTAATTACAGTTTCAATTTCATTACTTGTGAATTGTCTGCTCATATTTTGTATTTCTTCCTGGTTCAGTCTTGGAAGGTTATACCTTTATATGAATTTGTCCATTTCTTCCAGGTTGTCCATTTTATTGGCCTAGAGTTGCTTGTAGTAGTCTCTTATGATGCTTTGTATTTCTGCATTGTCCGTTGTAACTTCTCTTCTTTCATTTCTAATTCTACTGATTTGAGTCCTCTCCCTCTTTTTCTTGATGAGTCTCACTAAATGTTTATCAATTTTGTTATTCTTGTCAAAGAACCAGGTTTTAGTTTTATTGATCTTTGTTATTGTTTTCTTTGTTTCTATTTCATTTTTTTTCTGCTCTGATCTTTATGATTTCTTTCCTCCTACTAACTTTGGGTTTTGTTTGTTCTTCTTTCTCTAGTTTCTTTAGTTGTGAGTTTAGATTGTTTATTTGAGATTTTTCTTGTTTCTTGAGTTACGATTGTATTACTATAAACTTCCCTCTTAGAACTGCGTTTGCTACATTCCATAGATTTTGGGTCATCGTGTTTTCATTGTCATTAGCTTCCAGGTATTTTTTGATTTCCTCTTTGATTTCTTCAGTGTTCTCTTGGTTATTTTGTAGCATATCATTTAGCATCCATGTGTTTGTATTTTTTACAGATTTTTTCCTGTAATTGATATCTAGTCTCATAGCATTGTTTTCAGAAAAGATACTTGATAGGATTTCAATTTTCTTAAATTTACCAAGGCTTGAGTTGTGACCCAGGATGTGATCTATCCTGGAGAATGTGCCATGTACACTTGAGAAGAAAGTGTAGCTGTTTTCTATAAATATCAATTAAATCTATCTGGTCTATTATGTCCTTTAAAGCTTGGGTTTCCTTATTAATTTTATGTCTGGATGATCTGTCCATTGGTGTAAGTGAGGTGTTAAAGTTCCCCACTATTACTGTGTTACTGTTGATTTCCTCTTTTATAGCGCTTAGCATTTGCCTTAGGTATTGTTGTGCTCCTATATTGGGTGCATAAATATTTACAATTGTCATATCTTCTTCTTGGATTGTTCCCTTGATCATTATGTAGTGTCCTTCCTTGTCTCTTTCTTTATTTTAAAGTCTATTTTTTTGATACGAGTATTGCTACCCCAGCTTTCTTTTGATTTCCATTTGCATGGAATATCTTTTTCCATCCCCTCACTTTCAGTCTGTATGTGTCCCTACTTCTGAAGTGGGTCTCTTGTAGCTAGCATATGTATGGGTCTTGTTTTTATATCCATTCAGCCAGTCTATGTCTTTTGGTTGGAGCATTTAATCCATTTACATTTAAGGTAATTATCAATATGTATATTCACATTATTGTTTTCTTAATTGTTTTGTTTTTATTTTGTAGGTCCTTTTTCTCTCTTGTGTTTCCCAGTTAGGGAAGTTCCTTTAGCATTTGTTGTAGAACTGGTTTGGTGGTGCTGAATTCTCTTAGCTTTTGCTTGTCTTTAAAGCTTTTATTTTCTCCATCCAATCTGAATGAGATCCTCACCAGGTAGAGTAATCTTGGTTGTAGGTTCTTCCATTTCATCACTTTAAGTATATCATGCCACTCCCTTCTGGCTTGTAGTGTTTCTGCTGAGAAATCAGCTGTTAACATTATGGGGATTCCCTGGTATGTTATTTTTCATTTTTCCTTGTTGCTTTTAGTTATTTTTCTTTGTCTTTAATTTTTGTCACTTTGAATACTATGTGTCTTCGCATGTTTACCCTTGGATATCCTGCCTGGGACTCTCTGCGCTTCCTAGACCTGGGTGGTTATTTCCTTTCCCATGTTAGGGAAGTTTTTGACTCTAATCTCTCCAAATATTTTCTTGGATTCTTTCTCTCTCTCTTTTCCTTCTGGGACCCCTATAATGTGAATGTTGGTGCATTTAATGTTGTCCCAGAGGTCTCTTAGGCTGTCTTCATTTCTTTCATTCTTTTTTCTTTATTCTGTTCTGCAGCAGTGAATTACACCATTCTATCTTCCAGGTCACTTATCTGCTCTTCTGCCTCAGTTATTCTGGTATTGATTCCTTCTAGAGTATTTTTCCTTTCAGTTATTGTATTGTTCATCTCTGTTTTGTAGTTCTTCTAGGTGTTTGTTCTTAAATTCTTCTAGGTCCTTGTTAAACATTTTTCCATCTTCTCGGTTTTTGCCTCCATTCTTTTTCCAAGGTCCTGGATCATCCACTTTCATTATTCCGAATTCTTTTTCTGGAAGGTTGCCTATTTCTACTTCATTAGTTGTTTTTCTGTAGTTTTGTCTTGTTCCTTCATCTGGTACATAGCCCTCTGCCTTTTCATGTTGTGTATCTTTCTGTGAATGTGGTTTTTGTTTCACAGGCTGCAGGATTGTAGTTCTTCTTGCTTGTGCTCTCTGCTCTCTGGTCTAACCAATTGTTCTTAAATCACAAGATGAGGTTTCTCAGAAGACAATATCCCTGAAGAAATAGAAGAAGCAAAAACTTATGTTCTGGGAATAAATTCAGCATAAAATGAAGGCAAATCAAAGTTTAAGAAATTATTTTAGTTGGAAACTTTTAAATTGTTATTTTATTTTAGTTGTGTGTTACTGAAATATAATATATTTAATACCTTTCAGCATCACTTATACCCAGTGGTTTTGTAGTTTTTTGATAATGGCATAATAACCTGGGTATTGATTTTTGGATTTCTTTGGTATCTAAAAACGGCGATTCCTGCAAGAATGCCGGTGAACACACAATTGATATTTGGTAGAGGAGAGAGCATTAAGTAACTCTGGCTGATATCACATCAGCATTTTGACCAGTGAAATGACACCACATCCCACACAGTTGTATTGATCATTTTTCCTCTCCTGGTGTGGACATTGTTTTCAACTTTGAAGTCTTATGGTGCTATGTTGGAGTTTAAAAATTAAAAAAGTTAATATTAATGATTTTGTAATCTACTTCTATATTTTTGGTCAGATACTATCACGAGACAAAAGACTGATGCATCTTCTCTATTAAAGATGCTATATTCATCCCCATACGTATTAGTAGAACTCCTGTTTCTTCAGTGAAATGGTTAAGGTGTATTGAGGAGATGGATACAAAGTTAAATTGTCTATGCCAAAGTTTCAGTGATGGGAGTTTAGTCATTAGTGCTCTCTAGTGAAGCAGGAATTTTGTGCTTACATCTTCAGACATCTCTTAGAAAGCTGTGTTTCCAGCAAATCTTTTACATTACTCAGCATGGCCTGATGCTTACCATCTTTATAAGATGCATATGATGCTGAATGTGGTGATCATAAGGTGTTGGCTGTGAGTTTTTAATCATCCTGGACTGGTGTGAAATTAGATCATTTTTATGTAACTTGCTTTGGATGTGATGTTTTATTCTGTTACTTTGTTGAGGGCCATGCATATACACATTCACTTTTCATGCTCTAGGAAACATTAAAGCAATATAACTTTAGCACGAGACCTTATTGTTTTAGCATCCTGGATACTCTCCTTTTATTACTCTTAATTAATTAATTATTAAATTATTAAATTAATTAATTATTAAATTAATTATTCTAAATTTATTAAATCATAGACATTTATTACTTAAATGATAAATAAGTAAAAATTATAGGAGACAAGAAAGAATAATGCCTGAGTCCAAATCAATTAAATTACTTTGCCAACATTATGGTTCTTAGATTAATCTGAGTCTGAATTGAGAAAAAAATCAAAATCCTTTCTGGCAAAATTTATCTGGAATAATACCTTTGGTACTAACTTAACCAAAGCGCTCAGATGATTCCAAATTGACTTCAATTGGAATACTTCAAATTTCAGCACTTTGGTGAAAAACTCAAATAAATGGTATGAAGACAAATATATAGGTTTGCCTTTTGAAATGTAAAAACATTTTTGTGTGGAAGAATCCTGGTAGAACAAGTTAAATTTTGGAAAATTTTGATCATTTACACATTATAAAGCCAACTGATGAATTTTCATTTATTGAACAAATTATGATGCCTAAATTTTCAACCCAGTATGGTAGACAATAGTGCCTCTCTAGCTCTATATCATTTATATCTATATCTATCAGTATGAAAAATGAAATTAATGAATAAGAGTGCAAGAAACTCTGAACTCGTTCTAAATGTATATAGATAGAAACATGGATAGATAGATAGGTAAATACATAGATAGATAGATGGATAAATACATAGATAGATAGATACATACATACGTATAAATTTTGAACCAGTTCAGAGTTTCTTACACTCTCATTCATTACCTTTATTTTCTGTATTGCTATTGTTAATAGGGCTTCTAATAACAGCTCTTACCTCTTAGTGCAACAGTGCAACCCTGCAGCTCCATCATTTTACTCACGAATGCCTTTTTCCTATCACAAGGGTGCTACTGCAGTCCTTCCTTTTGGGCAAAGAAATGCATTCTATAGAGCATAGCTTATTAAATAGAAAGCAATGGTGTGCAGTGAATTTGAAAGACAGGCGGAGGTTTAAGAGGAATAAAAAGTTGATGGGTGGACGACTAAGATAAAGCGGAAGAGGTGGAGGTGATGCTTGGGTTGGACCTTTCAAAAGACAAAAGCCAGCACTGGGGAGGAGAGGGCAGGGGAATGGAATGGAGCCTGATTACAGTGGAACAGGAAAGGGCTGTTTAAAGGAATACTGTACCACCAGCAGGATATAACCTAAAAAAATTGGTTTCCCTCCCACATCAGCTGGCAAAACCAAGTATCCTGGACCTTGGACATCTAGTGCTCTCTACTTTTTAACAACCTTCACATCAAAGTACTTCTGCTGTTTGCATAATAATCCCCATCTAAAGGTCAGCTTCACTGTATAAATAGCATGCATGCAAGAGAAGTTCCTGTGGTACTACATTCATAATGATAGTATGGATAGGGTACTTTGCCAACTATCATGTTTTATTTTATTAACACAGTCTAAACCTCAACTCAAAATATCCCATTCTATTGTTTCTATAGTTTTTAGGCCATGTAATTCTCCTTACCCACATCTGCAATTTTACTATAAACAATTATCTATAGGAACATGGTTCAGACCAGCTATCAGATCACACTAAAAACTAGTATGAACTCTTGGAGAGCTCTTCTTAGCAAGACATTTTCTTGATCTCCTCTAGCTTATTCAGCCATATTAGAAACCCTGATGATAGAAAACTCCGTGGCTTTCACCTACAACTCTTGCCGTCTGGAAAGATGTTTTCCCAGTGCTCTAAGTAGGACAAGCAGGATCCTGAACTCCATGTGGAGCCCTTTGCCCAACATCTATGAACATAAAATTTTATCCTAGATAGAGTATCCTAAATGGGAAATGTTTACATCTTGTTACAAAAAGAATTTGACAAGGTTTCATACACCTTAAGTATTATGAATCATCGCAGCCAATGCTGGGGCAGATTCCTCTAGAACGTAGTGAACTATATTTAACCAACAAGTGCAGCTGGGACCTGGCTGCCGTTCTGAGCGCTATCCCTGACTCAATGTTTACTGCCACACTGCCTCCTGATGACCAGGAGAGAAGTCATACTCTCAGAAGCAGACTGGTATCTTTAAAAATCCACAGGACAATAAAAATGCTGTGGAACATCAAAAATGTGCTAGGATGAAAAGAATGATTCCGAGAACCCTATCTGCTGATAAATATTTTCTTCTACAGCACTGATCTTGGTTTCCTCTTGTATTAAATGGTCCAGGAAAATTGCTTTAAAAAGACTCCTGGCAGCCTCTTCTTTTTGCCTACTCTGAAGTTTCCTTCTTGTGTCATGAAATGAGCTCCTTTGTCTGTGGCTCATCTTCTTATGTGGCACCACCCAGATTTCTGCTTCTGCCCTCTTCCCATATCATGGAGGAAGTAAGAGTCCATTTTGGAAAGAGACTGTGGCAATTCAGGATATGTTGTTTGGAAAGATAAAAGATAGCAAGCACAACTGAAGTATATAAAATGTAAGTCTGCTATTAAAATACATAATTAGATGATAGAAACTATAGTTGCTTATATTATACAAAAAAGCATTGGTGAACTTTGATGATTTTACTATGGTTGTACGGTTGCTTCCTAAGTGAGAGTTGGTATAAAAATATGTATAAGTGTGGTATAAATACAAATTTAAAAATGCTTGAAATAGTAGCTATAAGATATATTGGCAGAATTTTGATAACAACCTGTAGTATATTGTTGTTAATATATTAGATATTCTGCTGTTGGCTAAACTCAGTAAAGTGGTAGAGCTACTGATATTGCTGTTTTCATTATGCAGAAATATCATAAGGATGTGGATACAGAGTATAAATAAGTATTTGGGACTGGAAGAGGAATAAAACAAATGTAAAGTTTGAGGGAAGTATAGTAAAATAATTTATGCTTCTGATGATTAAGTTCTACATGTACAAGAAACTGGGGTTTCGTTGGCCATGACATAATTCAGAAATTAGCATCTCTGTTCATACAAACAGAACAGTAATCTCAGCGATAGACCATATTCACGCAATTAATTCATGCAATGTGTTAAATGTATGAAGATGAGTGCTTGCCTGAGACTCAAATATAACAACAACAATAATAGTAACAAAGATCCTACCATCAATTTTTTCCAATAATCTTTAAATACCTGATTAAAACATAATTTCACATTAACATACAACTGCAACGTTAATGCATTGGATTGGCCAAAATGTTCCATTGTTTTTTAAGTAAAACCAAAAGAAATATTTTTCATTTTCACCAAGAACTTTGTTGAAAAACATATTCACTGTTTTGTTCTACTACCTTCTGCCATTTTTCAGGCAACTTCGTAATTCCATCTTCTAGAGGACTCCCATCCAATCCCACCATATACACAGCATCACCTTCTTTGGATGAAGACCGGCCTTTGGTATAGTTGGTGGTGGTTCATTTCGCTTGTCCCACGATCTCTTCTGTTCCACATTATTGTACAGTGACCACTTTTCATCGCCCATCACAATTTGTTTTAAAAACGGAACAGTCTTGTTACATTTCAATAGAGAATCACATGTGGAAATACAGTCAAAAAGGTTTTTTTTCACTTAACTTATGTGGAACACAAACATCAAAGCCATTAACATAACCAAGCTGGTGCAAATAATTTTTAACACTTGATTTGGATATTTTGAGTATGTCAGCTGTCTCCCACGTGGTATAACGTTGATTGTTCTCAATTAATGTCTCAATTTGGTCACTATCAACTGGTCTACCGGACCATGGAGCATCGTCCAGCGAGCAATCTCCAGCACAAAACTTCACAAACCACTTTTTTTGACACGTTTGATCTGTCACAGCACCTTCTCCATACACTGCACAAACGTTTTTTTGTTTTTGCATTTCAGTTGTGTTTTTACCTTGCTTGAAATAATAAAGCATAATATGCTGAACATGTTGCTTTTGTCCTTCCATCTTCAATACTAAAATGGCTACACGGCCAATTTTGAAAAGTTTTTTTTTTAAATGCACACTGACATTACAGCTGTCACAATGCAATCTAACAAAATTGTTTCAAATGAAGTTAAAGACAATTAAGAGCTACTAGAGCCATCTTATGGAAAAAAAACAAATGAACTTTTTGGCCAACCCAATAGAAATGCTCCCAAACTAACTCTTTCCTGCCACAAAGTCACAAAAGTCATTCTCTGATTTGAGGAAAAGCAGAATTAAACTGTAAGCAATTTCTAATGTTTCTGTGAACTGTGTAAACATTATTGTGAAGGAAAAATTCCCAGAGATGAGCGTGTACCTAAGAAAAGAGATGCCCGATGAGGTTGGAGGCTCCAGGTCCTTCAGGTAGGCTGGAAATAACAACAAATGACAGGATTCCCTAAAGAGAAAAGAGAGGCTGAAAGGAGGAAGAAGAGAAAAGGAAAGAATCCAGGAGATGTTGAATGCGTTGGGGCATGCTGCCTAATGGGACTGAGGGAGACAGTAGTATAAGTGAAGGGATCAAGGGGACAAGGGGCAAATTAAGTTAGTGGGAATAATCAATTGGCAGGGTTGAAGAATTACTGGAATAAGGGTACCAAAGTGTTGTTGGAAAGGATATTGAGGTTATCAAAGAGCTGAAATTACTGGTAATGACAGCAAATTGGCATGACCCTAAGACTGAGTGTCTCTTTAAATTTTGCGTTTGCCTCACCCTAGTCTCATCCTTGCTGAAATACTGAGATGGTCTAAACTAAGAAGACATTATTATTGGATGGAATAAATAATAAATTGAGATAAATTATTGAAATTTGAGAAAGAACATCCTAAGGAATAGCAGATAGTAAAAAATGAGGGGTAGAAGATGTGCTGTGATGATGTGGGACACTTCAAGAAGAAGAAAGGGAGACTTGTCTGAAAGCAGCCATAAGCACAAACTCCACCTTTGGACCCAGTGGGACGATTCCAGAAAAAGGAAGTATAGACCACAGAAAACAGAAACGTAGTAATGGTGCTCAGTGTTCACAAGACTGGAAACTGGCCCTTGAGCTCCCCTACCTCCATCTGTCTCAGCCTGATCTCTTTTTGTCTCAGCAATCTGCTGCCTGCTCTAGATTTCCCAGTTTGGCAAACCAATCACTCAGTTTCTCTGGCTCTCTACTGTTTCTCTTTATTCCGCAGCTGATGCCTTAATTTCCACTCTGGCCTACCACTTGTTTTGGAAAGTGCTTCTGGTCACTGACCTCTTTGTATTGGCTCAGAAATCTGCTTTGTGGACATGCCTCAGTAGTCAGTCCTATGGGGTGTGTATTCACCCCACATTCATGGAATATATATCTCTCCTCATTTTCCTAAGCACTTATAGCAAGTAAAACTAGCCAGTTTTAACAAAATAATCTTGATTTCAATCACAGCAGAAATTTATATAACTTGATCTACTGTCCAGTTTGTTTCATGGAATTTTACAATTGAGAAATGAAAATAGCAAAAAACTAAATTTCAACATCAGTTTCTCAAAAATAAAAATCACCAAAACCCCAAGTCTCAATCTACCTCTTTAAAGATTCCTACTAAAATTATATCCCTTTAACCTCCAGCCAAAGAAAGCACTCAAAATTTTATTTCTTGTAAAATAAATATTTATTGCAAATAATGTTCCAATATCTGGTGTATGTGCTTTCAGTTTTGTTGTTGTTGTTACCATTTTATACTTAGGAAAGTCTCACATTGCATATCATTAAGATGTATGATTTACAGTTAATTATAATGTTATTCTTTTACTATTGGACTTTTGATAAGAAACATATCTTCTCTGTTATACACTTTTCAATGTACAGATTTATTTTCAGGATTAGGACCTTGCTCTATTGTTTGCTCACTTTGGTTTCTGTACAGTGGACTCTCTTAACCCACCTCAAGTTACCCAAACCGCTGGTAACAAGCACTCCATTCCTCTGTAAAAAGCACCCAGTGCTCGGGGCTTCCCTGGTGGCGCAGTGCTTGAGAGTCCGCCTGCTGATGCAGGAGACGCGGGTTCGTGCCCCGTTTCGGGAAGATCCCACATGCCGCGGAGCGGCTGGGCCCGTGAGCCATGGCCACTGAGCCTGCGCGTCCGGAGCCTGTGCTCCGCAAATGGGAGAGGCCACAACAGTGAGAGGCCCGCAAAAAAAAAAAAAAAAAAAAAAAAAAAAAAAAAGCACCCAGTGCTCTAGGCTGCTGGCCACGCTCCTGTACCCTCGTGCACTCCTGTGTCCTCCAACTTAATTGTAGTTTACCGAGTCAGTTGAGTTTGCCCAAAGTTATTTTATTCAGTTTCACTTGTTGTCATTTTAAAATTAAATAATTATGTAAGTCATTTAGGTGTGTGTGAAAAAAAACCCAGTAACAACAAACACCCCAATTTGTTTCTAGGAAAATTAAACTTAATGCTTTGAAAAGTCTTGAAGAAGTTAAATTATAAATTGTAGTTAAATTAGACATGGACAGAAACAATCTGTGACAGTTTGACAAAGCTTATGTTTCCTAAAGACTTTAAATTTAAATTCCACTTTAAAGACCTCACAACTGGAGATTATAAATGATGTGTTATGAGTGTCATTTATTCCAAAAAGCCATTTGAAGAACTAAATAAAGGCTTCGATCTATATGTAGAATTTGATGAAAAATGTGCCCTTATATACATTAAGTTAAAATAAACTTTAAAAATATGTGTTATACTTCATTACTCCCCATTTAAATTCATATTTTAAATTAACAAATTAACTAAAGTTTCCAGTAACAATCCATGACATCTACTGTATGTTCCCCTCTATACTACAATCTTCCTGAAACTCAAATTCAAGTCTGGTTCACCTGATTCCAAACCCTTTGCTTTTAACTACTATGGTAACATTATTCAATTCTTGCCTAACTTTTCATACCTTAAAATACAAACAAAGGACAACGACAATAAAAAAGCTTTAGTTTTAATACTCTCTAGCCAAAACCCAATTTTTCTCCTTTCCAAAGTTCCTCAAAAGAATGAACGATGATTTCTTCCTCCATTCACTCTTCAAGCTACAGCAGCCAAGAGTCTGGCAAAGAACCCTGGCAAAGGCCCGGGACTGCTGTTGAGAAGTCCACCCATGACTCTTTCAATTACACTTTCCCAGTAGATTTTTTTCATCCCCATCTTATTTGATTGCAGTGCAGTATTTGGACTGTTAGCTGTTTGCTTTATCTGCAGATCATCTCCTTCCTTGGCAATTCCTCCTCCATCTTTTGTTTTTTCTCATTCTCTTTTGCAGGCCCACTCTTCTTATGCTTACTTTTTGCAGGATTTGTCAATAGCTCTTTTATGTTCCTTTCCTCAATTTCTGATTATAAAAGTAAAATAAGGCCATTATAGAATATTAGATGTTAAACATTACCTTGAAAGTAACATAAAATTTATAATTATGCACAATCATGCCACCTAGCAATTACTACTGTCATCATACAGATATTTTCCCTGCCTTCTTTATGCCTAATATATTTAACAGAAATGAAATGATATCCATCTATAGTTTTGTTTTCTACTTTTATCATTAAATATTATCCTATAAACTTTCCAACCAGTATTATTAAATATTTTTCAATGTGATTTTTTTATAGTTGGATGACATTAAATTATATGGATTTGTACTGGCTTATTTAAGCACTCTACCTCTGCTGTTATTTATTTAACTTTCTTCTATATAGAAATATATTTTAACTCAAGATACAAATTTTAGTTTTTAAATGTAGAGTTTAATTTATTCACTTTTAGCCATAGCTAATAATTTTTTTTCAAGCACTTACATATTAGAGAATGTGTAATTTCTGTATTTCTCACAAATTGTTAACTATCTGGTTTTCTACAGAATTCTTAGATCATATTTTTGCCCTATGAAAACTTTATATTTCAGATTATGTTCTGGAATTTTGTATTGTGAAGCAGATATATCCAGCCACTATGTTTTTATGTTTTCAGGTGTCTTTTTTTGTTCCTGTCTGGTTGTCTATAAGGATTTTTCTTCATCCCCAAACTTAGCAATTTTTACTAGGCTATGTCTAGGGTTATTGTTCAAAAGTAACTTTATTAGAGTAAATTCATATTTATTAGAGAAACTTCATCAAGGGCCAGCAGTGAAAAGTAATCAGACATTGGCATCTTTTGCTTAAATCATAAAATAAGAATTTCCAACATGTTCACAGTGCAGAACTGGCTATCAAATAATAATATTAAATGTGTGGTGCTGATAAGCCTTCAGGCTTATTAAGCGATATAAACTTATAGAGACCTTGGCAAGTATTAAAATACATAGATTATTCAATTCTGCCCCAAGAGTTATTTGCTCATTAATGTATTTCCTAGTTATATTTGTGTGTAACTTATTTATAAGAACATTCAGGCATGTCATTTAGTTTGATCCTCAAAACAACCATGACAGGGAATTTTGGTTATTGTTTCCCTATTTTATAATTCAGGGAAAAGATGCTCAGAGCAATTCAGTAACTTTCCCCAGTTTATCCAACTACTAAGTCTTGGAGTAAAACTTGTAGCCAGGTCTTCTGATTCCAAATAGGTAGGTTTGTTAAACCTACCATGTTTTTTTTTTTTTTTACATAATTTATGTACTTATGAGCCCAAGAGACAGAGAAACAGCCTCTGTGGACTGGAGTAAGGACTATAATGACTGGTGTCAGTCATGATATATGCTGGAAAGTTTCATTCTCACTACCTGGAATTCTACCACCCTGGCTTGATTAAAGAGACCCCTAAAGATTTTTTTTTAAAATTTCTTCAGAAAGTCCATTTAAAATATAAAGTTTCCAGAAAAAATCAAGCCATATTTTTCTTTAAGGGAAAAACTTGAGTATGTATTAGTATGTTTGGAAGAGAAGAATAACAACTAATGTGAGAAATGTGTGATGATCAGGGATAAAAGGGAAAAGGTGCTCATCAAAAGAGAACAGGCTAACATAGTTTATTTCATTCTATAACCAGTATCACATCTGCTTGAAAGTACTGTAATATTCTAAACACCCTATAACTCACATCTTTTTAATCAACAACTAATGTGGAGTAGATCCCTCATCACTTAGATAAAACATATTTCAAATTTGATAGGCATTATAATATAAACCCCTAAAATACACATTTCAGCAGATTTTTGCATTAAATCTTCTGTAGCATTGCTAAGAATTATATATATATATATATATATATATATATATATAACTAAGTTACTAAAAAAATAGGACACATGTTGTAACAAGTATGTAAGTTTTGTACAACATGAAAATTGATATACCTGCTATTTGATTACTGTAAGGTACACATTATGATTACGTAGTCTTGCAGTAAAGGGTTTCTTTACTTTCAGGGTACTTGACTTGCACCTTTTTCCTACTAACGATCATTGTGAAGGACTTTAAAGGATCTCCACTTTCTAGGTAACCAGCTAGCTCGCCATAGTGATGTGAATGCTGTCCCAGACTCATGAGATTCCTGAGTCAAAAATAAAGGATTTTGTTATTTACAGCAATATCAATAGCCAGAGTATCAGCATTTTCTTGTGCTGGTTCCTCCAGCTTCATTTTCCACAGAGCAATGCATCCAAGAGTTTGCATTACAGAAGAACTCTGAACTTGGAGATTCTGAAACCTTTATATATAAATGGGCAGGTATCATGTCTGCCCTCTACTCTGGAGGAAGATACTATCTCTATCTCCTAAGGATGTTTACTATACAAAAATCTTTTAAAGGTTTTTAAGAACAAAGGGCAGTTAGTACCTCACTCCCAAGATACACAGAAATGCAAGACACCCTTGGAGAACTTTTTACCAGCAGTCATTTGCAATATAGTTAGTACCTTGTGATAATTTCTGACCCTATAAAATAAATACTGAACTACATATTCACATTAACCTTACTGGGATATATGACCTTTCCTTTCTTTTACAGCTTCAATGTTTTATGTCTAGTGACAATACCTGTGTATGTTTCAAGACTGTGAACCTGTTCTTCAGCTTCTCAAATATACAAAGTATTGATATACAGGTATGTAAAGTCTTTATCAGTTTTTGGCATTTTTGGAGCTAACTTGTTTTTATCTTGCCTCTGACTCATTAAAATAGTTCAATGTTTTTAAAGAATACATTTCCAAATAAAGTATTTAATCATATATATCTCAACCAAAATGCAAAAAAATTAAAAAGTCAGGATAATAAAACAACACTTGGCAGAATTAGTAAGTGCTATATTCACCAAAAGTATGTATATTGAAAAAAAATTTTTTTTTTTTATAATATAAACCCCTAAAATACACATTTCAGCAGATTTTTGCATTAAATCTTCTGTAGCATTGCTAAGAATTATATATATATATATATATATATATATATATATAACTAAGTTACTAAAAAAATAGGACACATGTTGTAACAAGTATGTAAGTTTTGTACAACATGAAAATTGATATACCTGCTATTTGATTACTGTAAGGTACACATTATGATTACGTAGTCTTGCAGTAAAGGGTTTCTTTACTTTCAGGGTACTTGACTTGCACCTTTTTCCTACTAACGATCATTGTGAAGGACTTTAAAGGATCTCCACTTTCTAGGTAACCAGCTAGCTCGCCATAGTGATGTGAATGCTGTCCCAGACTCATGAGATTCCTGAGTCAAAAATAAAGGATTTTGTTATTTACAGCAATATCAATAGCCAGAGTATCAGCATTTTCTTGTGCTGGTTCCTCCAGCTTCATTTTCCACAGAGCAATGCATCCAAGAGTTTGCATTACAGAAGAACTCTGAACTTGGAGATTCTGAAACCTTTATATATAAATGGGCAGGTATCATGTCTGCCCTCTACTCTGGAGGAAGATACTATCTCTATCTCCTAAGGATGTTTACTATACAAAAATCTTTTAAAGGTTTTTAAGAACAAAGGGCAGTTAGTACCTCACTCCCAAGATACACAGAAATGCAAGACACCCTTGGAGAACTTTTTACCAGCAGTCATTTGCAATATAGTTAGTACCTTGTGATAATTTCTGACCCTATAAAATAAATACTGAACTACATATTCACATTAACCTTACTGGGATATATGACCTTTCCTTTCTTTTACAGCTTCAATGTTTTATGTCTAGTGACAATACCTGTGTATGTTTCAAGACTGTGAACCTGTTCTTCAGCTTCTCAAATATACAAAGTATTGATATACAGGTATGTAAAGTCTTTATCAGTTTTTGGCATTTTTGGAGCTAACTTGTTTTTATCTTGCCTCTGACTCATTAAAATAGTTCAATGTTTTTAAAGAATACATTTCCAAATAAAGTATTTAATCATATATATCTCAACCAAAATGCAAAAAAATTAAAAAGTCAGGATAATAAAACAACACTTGGCAGAATTAGTAAGTGCTATATTCACCAAAAGTATGTATATTGAAAAAAAATTTTTTTTTTTTGAAATTCACATATTCCCATAATTATACAAAACATACACAAAATTATCTTGTTACTTATGAAAATGATGGAGAATATTATTTGTTAAGCGAAATTAAAATTTATATGCAATAAAATGTTTGCTACTGATACATACACACATACACACACAATAGATATTATTTAGAATGTTTACATCTCCAGAAAAGAAAAATCCCACCAGTATACCACTATAAAACAAATGTGACCCATCAATACATTACATATATATGCATATATAATACATTACATATAATATACATACTATTTCATAGTATATATAATATATAGGTTATATATAATATTTCAATATGGACAACTTATTTTTAGTATCTTAGATTCTCATATATTGATAATACATATGATTATATAGCATATGTTTAATTAAAAATTCCTGCCTTTCATCCGGTTTTAAAAGTCCTTAAATATATTCATGTTCTTTTAAAATGAAAACAATTGAGAGCAGGTTAGAGAAAGCTGAAGACAAAAGAGGCTAGACAATACTTCTCCAAAAGTAAATAGATCTATCCACTATTCAAGAATGATTCAAACATTCATTATCAGTCAAATAACAGCCAAGCAACTGTCAAATAACTGCCTTGCAATACCTCTCATTGCAAGGACGCTAAATGTAGCTTAATGCCTTCCTCTCCCATCTCCTGACTTCTCTGGGTCATTTCATTCACACCTCTCTTTCAAGCCATCTGGGATCCCTGGTACAGCCGGGTTTTAATGCAGAACACCTGCCCTGACAGTATTTGCTGCTCTTTCACCTGCCAGCCCTTTGTTCCTCCCCAAGATTGCATGAGCGCTGCAAGTCCTGTCAGGCATGTATGCACAGCAGCTTTCCTGCGTTCAGTCTCTTCCTCTAGTCCTTAAGTCTGGTAAATCCTTTCATTATTTTGCCTTACCCGTATAGCTCTTCCATCTACTTTGTGATCTCTAGAAGCTAAAAATCTACATGAGGATTAAATCTAGATACATGTGATATCTCTAGAACACCAGAGTGGAAGAGAAGTGTAAGTGAAGAAAATCACATAAAAACTCCCTGCTCTTATATAGAATTGTTATAAATCACCTGCGTTTGCACTGAAATTTAAAAATTCAGAAGCTATGGGATTTGAAAATAAGTGTAATCAGTACTTAGAGAAATATCAAATAGCTCCTCCGCAAGGCAGATAAGCCCTACTTACTACCCAAGACTTGATTTTTCATTCTTTGTCTAGTACCTCCCAGGATTTGCATCCCACCTCTTGAGCTCCACCTACACACAAAGCTCCTTTTACACTTCCAAAAATAATTTCTGATCTGACATTCCCAGTGATATTGAGTCTATACCTCAACTTCCATCTGTTTCCCACACTCTATTTCTATAGACTATACAACTAAGAATATGGTACTTGGCTTAGCCGTCATTCTCCTTAATTATTCAGAAGTCTTTCCAAACTTTAGCCTTTTCCAAGTTTCTCCTTTCAGTCAATACAGACAACTTACCCAGTTTAACTCAGACACAATTATACTTCTCAGAGGCTTCTGTGAAAATGATATCATTCACTTCAGTGCTCAATAAAATAAATATGATTTAAAATTTCAAAACTTGAACAAGTGAGAGCAAGAAGGGACAGGGGACTCATCTAGTACAGGACAAACTCCAAGATATATAAAAATTCATGGCATTCTTCAAATGTGTAATGAGTAAAGACATAGACAAAATCCAGAAAAATATTTGCCATTCTAAGCATAGAAGAAAAAAATAAGAAAAAGAAAAATAATAACAACAAAAAACTCTATGAACTTTACTGATTAAAACACAAAGAAACAAATAAGCCAGAATGTCACATAATCTTACAGCAATCCTTTAGTCGAATTAGAATGTTTCCATGGAAAACTGTGGAGAAGCCAACTTCGGGAATGAGGTAAGCAGAGTAATTTTAAATTGTGTTGTTGCAATCATGAAGTTAAGGCTCCTGTTACAGAGGGTCTCAAAACTGATTAGGCAAGGCTTAGTTTTTGATGACTTATACTTGATAAACCAGTTTCAGAGAGATTTTTTTCCCACAGAGTTTGTACAGAGGTCAGGAGAGCACCGACTCAGGTGACTGTGGAGAAATGTTAAACATTGGCTCTTTACTACAAACCTGCTCTCAGGTTCCTGCCTCTTGTCTCTCCTGTTCCATGTTTCACTGCCTGCCAGAAATATAACTGATTTTTATAATAGGGCAAAAAATCAGAATTGATCTACTAGTGGTAGAGCTCTGAGAATTCAGATAATGTTTTTAAAAATCAAGAGAGAGACAGAAAATCAGAAAGAGAGAGGAACATTTCCAAATATATGTAATCTCTGTATGTACAGTGGCCTTTGTTGGCTAAAACAAGATGACTATTAGAGGTAAAAGTGACTTATAATTCACTGGAAAATATACTAGGGGTAGGGTGAAAAGGAAAATTTGCAGCCTCATGTTTGTCCATTATATAAAGTCAACTTAGTTAACTTTAGATTTTAAACTAAGGAAATAAATGAGCCCTCTGAAGAGAACTGAACTTTTGTTAAGACAAGACCATATGTGGAAAGTGGAAGTAGAATGATTCTTGGTTCAAAGGATAAAGATTGGGGGTGGGGAGCAAAGTAACACAGAATACCAAGGAGGTCTATAACTGTGGAGAAGTCCAGAGGATGGAATGGGGTAATTTAAATGAAGGACAAAGGAAACATAAATATAAGTGTACTATAGGTCACCCAGATGACACAGAAAACTTCACAGAGCAAAAATAGTGTTGAAACAAGATATATAAAGATGTTTCAGTGATGGGGAACCTCTGGGCAGAGACTTCAATGGCGTGTTTCAGGAGTCCTTTTGTCCCTGTTCTGATGGGCATTTCTGTCAATTCTTTGGATGAGGCCATGGATGATAAATTGATATATTTTCAGTAAGAACAAAGTGGACAAGGGTCCCAATAACTTGGTTTATCAACTCTCCACTTCTTCAACAGTCCCTCATTTTTTCTCTTACTACTGATTTTTATCTCCCTATATTTACTCTTCCTTTTCCTTCCCAAACATTCCTAACATTATTTTACACCCATGACTATTTTTCCTCAACAATATTCATGTCTCAGACCTCTGAAAATTGACTACCACCCCTGCCATCCCACCAGAACTATCCCTGCTAATGTCCTTGTGATGCTGTCCTAGTTGCCAAAAACCTATGGACTTGTCTCAGACCTCATCTTATCAGTCTCTCTGGTACTTACCTCCTTTGATAAATTCATCCTTGTCACATTCTCACTTCCTTTTTGGTCTTCCTCCTCCAATCCATTTAAAACACTGGAATTCCTTGTAGTTCCATTGGCTTCTCACATTCTGCTGCCTCTTAGGGCAATCTCACCTATTTCATGATTTAAACAAATATCTGCAGCAGTCATCTAACTCTGAGTCCCAGACCAAGTATCTTCTCCTGAATGTTCTAAAGGAAAGCAGAATTTAACAAAACTAATTCAACAAAACTAATAATTTCCTTCTACTCCTAACCTAATCTTCTCCTTCAGAAGGCATGGGCTTAGAAAACAGAACCAGAAAACACAATCACCCACACTAGGTTATAGATTCCTTCCAAACCTAATGCCCTTGCCCAGTGATGGGTTGGGATTTAGCTGACTATAGGCTTCACCAGCTGTAGTGTGTGCAGCAACAAGGAAGGCAATTTGAACACAGGTTACTTGTATTCTTATAAAGGTACCACTAAAATATCACTCCAAAGAAACATAAAAGCACACATTTCAAATTCTTAGTGTTCATTTTCTTATTAAATTAATTCCCTTATACTGCATTATTCTCACTTTCATTATGTCATAAAATTCACAAATTTAACTTTCCTCACCACATCATTCTTATCCCAAGGATGGAAAGTTGTGCTCTCTAAAGGACATTAGGAAATTGATTATTTCTATATAAAAAATTACATGTTTAGTCTTTCAAGGAAAGCAATATATCTTAATTTAAAAATAGATGCTCTTTAAAATCATACATTTAATTCTACTTTTTTATATTTGGATGATACATTCATGTATTATTATTGGGGGGGGGACCATAGTGTTCTTCTGCAACTAAACAAAACTTCTTTTTCCCTCTTCTACGCAACCTTTATAAAGTAGGGCAGAGAAAAAGCTGGCTTGCCAGATTCTAAACACATGAAAACCATTGCACCTAAATTTAGAATTTTTTAAAATCTTTTTTCATATTCCAATTTGGCTTTGAGAAAATTTGAATTCTTTAGCTGCACTTTAAAAGTTATTCTTTCTTTTTTTTCTCTTTCTAGGCTTGGGAGCATGGTAACACTGTTTGTTTATATAGCACTTTATGTCATTATATGTGTTAAGTCTGATCCTACAGAGGAAGTGGGCTGGTATAAAGTCAGCCAAGGTATGTTCATTGGATTTGATGCAAGGAGTAGAATGGCAGAATGAGAAGAAGAATTATTTTATCCCATTAATATATAATGTAGAGGAAATAGTCCCTCCTGCATGTTCTCTTGGCCTCTGGGCTTGGAAGCGTAGGTATGAGAAGACTGGGAATAACTTATTGTCCACAGATAAACAGTAATCTTTATTTCCAACATTCCAACCATACTTTTTCCCATTCAAAAATATGCATGAGCTCAGTTACCTGGAAGGTCTTTCTCCTCTTGTACCATTTAGCTATTGCTGTGTAACAATTTTTCCTACCCTGCCCACATGCCCCCGCCATGCCCAACCAAGAAAAACCAAAACAAAACCTCTCAGCAGCTTAAAACAATAAGCCTATATTTCTCATGAGTCTACAAGTCAGCTGGGTGTTTTTTCTGGTCTTAGCTAGGTCACTCATGCACCTGTGGTTAACTATAGGTCAAGTAAGTAGCTCTGGTGATCTAGGCTGGGCAAATTGATCACATGATCAACTGATCATGTGATCAATTTGCTGTAAGCTAGTCTTGGTCACTGATCTTCCAGCAGGCCAGCCCAAGCTTAACGCATAGGCAGGATTCTATGAGCAGAAGGGAGGCGGAGGCTTAGAACAGGCACACCTTCACTTCTGTTTCATTCTTGGCCCAGTTTTAAGAGATGGAAGATAGACTCCACTTATTGACGGAGGAGCTGCAAACCACACTGCAAAGAGATTTATTTCAGGTAATATCATGGCATAACAGCATATCCCAAAGCATAGTGGCTTAAAACAACCAATTTATGTTTCTCACAGACTCTGGTCAGGAATTTAGACAGAATCAGTGGCTCATCTCTACTTCACTATGTCTGGGAAGACTTAAACCTGGGAGTGACTTGGCAGCTGGGCACCAGAATCATCAGAAGGCTCATTCACTCCACATCAAGAACCTGGGCTGAGGTGACTCAAAGACTAGGAGTGCTGAGTAGGGAATCCATGTGTAGCCTCCCCATGTGGCTTGGTTCCTGCACAGTATGGCAGCCAAAAGATAGTCAGACTCATTACATGGAAGTTCAGGGCTCCACAGCAGAAGCTGCATTGCCTTTTATGACACAGCCTTAGAAGTCATACAGAAAACATTTCACCATACTTTATTAGATCAGTTATTAGTTATAAGCCTGCCCAGACCCAAGGGGAGAAGAATTAGCCTCCATCTCTTGATAGAAGAGTGCCAAGACCTCACTGTAGATGATTATGTGGGACAGGACATATTGTTGCAGTCATCTTAGGAAAATACAATCTGCTCTCATCTGCATTCTAACCACATCAATTCACATTCCCCCTACATGCAAAATATGCTCAACTCTTTCCACAAAACCTTCATTATGGCATCAGCTTGTAGTACAGTAGCTCATTATCTAAATTGTGTCCCATTGTGGATGAAGCCACTTGGGTATAATTCCTTGAACTCCCAGAGTACAAACCCTCTAGTTCTTTTTTTTTTTTTAACATCTTTATTGGAGTATAATTGCTTTACAATGGTGTGTTAGTTTCTGCTTTATAACAAAGTGAATCAGTTATACATATACATATGTTCCCATATCTCTTTCCTCTTGCATCTCCCTCCCTCCCACCCTCCCTATCCCACCCCTCTAGGTGGTCACAAATCACCGAGCTGATCTCCCTGTGCTATGCGGCTGCTTCCTACTAGCTATCTATTTTACGTTTGGTAGTGTATATATGTCCATGCCACTCTCTCACTTTGTCACAGTTTACCCTTCCATTCTCGAGTAGGTCTGTGTCTTTATTCCTGTCTTAATGTGTCTTTATTCCTGACATTTATTTTTCTTAAATTCCATATATATGTGTTAACATACGGTATTTGTTTTTCTCTTTCTGACTTACTTCACTCTGTATGACAGACTCTAGGTCCATCCAGCTCACTACAAATAACTCAATTTCATTTTTTTTTAGGGCTGAGTAATATTCTATTGTATATATGTGCCACATCTTCTTTATCCATTCATCTGTCGATGGGCACTTAGGTTGCTTCCATGT
>NW_006775239.1:273418-278833 GCF_000442215.2 Lipotes vexillifer | reverse complement strand
ATTAATGATGTTGAGCATTCTTTCATGTGTTTGTTGGCAGTCTGTATATCTTCTTTGGAGAAATATCTATTTAGGTCTTCTGCCCATATTTGGATTGGGTTGTTTGATTTTTTGTTATTGAGCTGCATGAGTGGCTTGTAAATTTTGGAGATTAATCCTTTGTCAGTTGCTTCATTTGAAAATATTTTCTCCCATTCTGAGGGTTGTCTTTTGGTCTTGTTTATGGTTTCCTTTGCTGTGCAAAAGCTTTGCAGTTTCATTAGGTCCCATTTGTTTATTTTTGTTTTTATTTCCATTTCTCTAGGAGGTGGGTCAAAAAGGATCTTGCTGTGATTTATGTCATAGAGTCAAACCCTCTAGTTCTAATTCCGAGGATCTGTGATCTCAAGAGTCTCCTCAGCAGGCTACTCTGGAACAATGCCCTTAGGATTCTTGGGAGCCCTAATTTTTAACAGAAAGTCATGCCCTGAAGTCCTTAGAAAGATTTTCATTTGTTTGAAAGGGTTTATGAAGTATGTCTGTTAATCTTTCTGAGGTTTTAACAAAGGGTTATATCATCAGACCCTTGGCTTTATCCAGACCCTAACAGTTGAAACAGCTATGAGCCTACCTCTACCTCTTGATGGAAGAGTGGCAAGATTGTATTATAGAAGAACATATTATAGAGAAGGTATTGTTGGAAAATACAACCTGCCACAATAGTAATACCAGGAGACCATGAACTAGATGAGATATCAGTGAAATTAACTTACCACACCCCCTCCTATAAAGTTATTCATCCATTTTCGGATAAATATTTGTAGAGTGTCTTCTATGTTTCAAGTATAGTTATGGGCACTAGAAATAAAACAATAAATAAAACAGACAAATATTCTACCTCATAGTCCTTTACATTCTCACCAGGGGGTCAGAAGATAAATAATAAGCATAATACATAGTATATTAGATAGTGATACATACAAAGAAGAAAATAACCAAGCACAGGAAGGGAGATGGAAAGTACACGTGGTGGATTGCCAGTTTAGATAGTATTACTGGGGAAGAGCTCACTGAGACAATAATATTTGAGTAAAAACCCAAAGGAAGTGAGAGAGTGAGCCAGACAGATATTGAGGGAAGAGGACTCCAAGTAGAAGGTGTAGTAGGTGTGAAGTTCCTAAAGCAGTAGTGGGCCTGGCATGTGTTGAAGGAAAAGCAAGAAGAAGTGGTAGAAAGTGAGGTCACAGTGGGAACTCGGGCCATATTATATAGGGATCTATTGGTCACTGTCAGTATTGGGCATTGACTGTGAGAGAGAGATAGGAAGCAATTAACGGATTTTTAGCTCATGAATGAAATGTACTAACACCCCCTTTAGCAGAATCACTCTGGCTGCTCTGTTGAGAACAGACTGAAAGAGGCATGGACATAGTAGAGAAACTGGTTCAGAAGCTATTGAATTAATACAGATAAATGGGCTAAGGTAGTGGCAGTGGTAAGAACTCTGATCCTGCATATATTTTGAGGATAGGAGCAATAGGACCTGATGAGGTGGTGCATGAGGACGTTAAGAAAAACGTCAAGGATGAAGCCAAAATCTTTGGCTTGAAATACTGGGTGGATTTACTGGGAAGATGAAGCTGGGAGTGTATGAAGAGAGAAGGAAAGCTAGGTGCCTGAATATTCTGCTGAGGTTTAAGGAGAAGCATCTGATTCATAAATTGATTCTTCTTTGCAAGACCAAGAGCACCTGTGGGTTGTTTGTTTGTTTAGCGAACAAAGGCATAGATAATTTGGATCCTGTGACAAAAAGAGAAAGCTTTCATCACCCAGAACTAACTACCTCAAACAAGACTGCTCAGGAGTCATTCTGGCAGCTCCCATCTTTCCCACACTGCAAGGTCCCTTTGTGAATGGCCTCCACATTGTTAAAATTTCCCCCTAGGTTCCCATCTTTTTTACCTTGAATATTTTCAGCTTCCAAATAGCTACAGCTCTTAAGATGTCAAAAAGCTTTCTGGGTGAGCATAGCATTGCCATAAATGGGACACTTTGGGGTATAAATGCTGAAAGGGATAACTCCTCTTTAATTGCATTGATTACTATCAGATACCAGTCAGGCAGTACGTACCCTACCTGCTGACTAATACCAAAGCACACTCATCCCAGACAAAAGCAAAGGTGAAACGCAAAAGGCTGACAGTTTCAGCTGTTAATAATAGTCATTAATTAAGCATTTTGCAGAAGAGCTTCTAACTGTTCATTGGACCTTCATTGTTATTATCAATACACTTACTGGGCACCTACCAAGTGCTAAGGGTCCAATAATGATATAAAATACAGCCACTGCTGTTGCGTGGTTTACGATCCATTAAAACACACATTTTTCAGTTTTCTACATTTGCTCAAGGTTCTGGTCTGTAGTGCTTTACTGCATTAAGGAGAGAGACAGGACACCAAAGGCGAGAGAAGACAAAAGGAAGAAAAACAGAGTTCACTATGTACATGAAGTATATGTTTACCTAAAGGTTTCTAAGTGATGTTTTGGTGAAAGTGATTTATCTGTGAGATCCAATTCTATTAATGAGAATTTTCTTCCCTCAAAATTTGCTGCTGCTTACATCTTTATAAAGGGTTACTCTTGACATGCAGAAAAGACATTAATGCATTCTACCATTTTCTAATGGCAGAAACAGAAGCTTAGAACGATATATCAATAGTAAGCAGTAGAAGGAAGAAGAATGAAAGCACCATGAAGGTTAAGGGAAATGATTGTAAATTCCCAGGTCTCAGGAAGGAGACTGGCACATAGCAGGTGCTCTAGTAAACATTTCCTAAAGAATGGATGGATGGATGGATGGATGGATAGATGGATGGATAGTGGATGGATGAATGGAGACGTGAATAAATTGAATAAGGACATTCAAATTTGCAATTATGAAATACAGGCCAAAAATCTTCATTTAGAATGTGGAAGTGACAGAACTATGAAACTTGCTCTCCAGTTCACAATTTCCTCATCCTGTAAGGAAGATGATTGGATATTTAAGGTGATTTCTACGTCTAAAAGAAGCTACTTTGATAATAATGATGATTTTTAATTTTTTGAGCTTTGTATTAATCTATGGTTCATCTCTGAACCAGTAATTTGGGAATCTATTTTTAATAATAACAATATTAATGCTAACTTATACATGTATTAATTAGATTTCAAATTTAATAATCCTACAAGGTGAGATTCATTATGTGCCTCATTATACAGATGAGGAAACTGAGGTTTAAATAGGTCAGTATTTTGCCCAAGGTCATAGAGGAGGGCATGGTAGAGCTGGGATTCTAAATCAGATCTGTCCAATTCTGATTCCCATGACCTTAACTGTTGTCTATTATTCTATACAGCTTGTTTTGTTTTTGTGTGTGTGTCTAAAGCAGCAGTCCCCAACCTTTTTGGCACCAGGGACAGGTTTAGTGGAAGACAATTTTTCCATTGATGGGTGGGTGGGGGGAACGGTTCAGGCGGTAATGGGAGCGATGGCGAGAGCTCACCTGTCGCTCACCTCCTGTGCGGCCAAGTTCCTAGTAGGGTTCCTAATAGGTCCCTGGGGGGTGGGGACCCATAGTCTAAAGGGTCCATTACTTGAGAATAGGCGCGAATTTGCTTACTTACAGCAAGGCTGGTCATCAGTGTTGCTGGATTAGGACTGGGAAATTCCATCCAGCGTGAAACAAGACAAGGATAAATATCCTGTGTCAATGTGTTCAGGAGTCAGCCACAAAGCAAGAGGACAGACAACGGGACATAAGGAACCAAGGACACAGGACCTTTAGGAGGGACTGAGGAGGAGGACAGTTTGAAATCCTGGACAAGTGGGCAGAAATTAGGAACTATATCAGAATAGAAAGGGTCAGAACAACAGCAAGCAGGAGAGCAGAGCACAAAATAGTGTCAGCAGCTGTAGCACTTAATCACCGAAGCACATCCATCTCTCACGGAATTTTTTTTACCATTGTATACAGTGGGCGCAAATGCTGGATTGCAGGACTAGACACAGCATGAAGAAGTAGAATTGGCAGCTCTGGGCTAAGGAGACAGGGGATCAGTAGCAGCTGCCGGTGAGCAGCTCCTGACACCTTAGCATGCCGTCTTAGCTCTTGAGAGCTTTCGCTATCTGTTCAGTACCTTTTGCAAGGGGAAATTGGCTCGGCAGCCTATATCGTAGCCTCCCAGCTGGAGGAGTGCAATTATGGATTGTTGGAGTCCACCACGGCTGACAGGTTCTTTCTTTTATTCCCCCTGTCAGGAAAAAGTGACTCATAGCAACCATGCATTGGTGTTATATATATGACTCTCTCTCCCCTTGCTCCTCTGACCCTTCCCCCTGCCACACTTACTCACCACTGACGTAAATCTCCTTTTGTATTTCTACCTTGCATGTTGTTGGTATTTGCAAGACACTGTGGTAGGTGGAGGATATGAAAAGATGAATGAGATATTATTCCTGCCTTTGAGGAGTTCACAACCTATATAAAAGAGAAGTGTATAAACCAATAATCATAGCTAACAGGTATTCAGTACTGTAATAAGGTATGATTCTTTATAACAGGCAGATGCTATTATATTTATTATGTGTATTAACTCATTTAATCCTCCAAACCACCCTGTGAGGTAGGAGCTGTCTTATCCTCACTTTATAGATGATGTACCTGGGGCATGAAGGTGCTAAATCAATCACTCAAGGTTACTCAACTAAGAAGAGTCAGAACCAGGATTTAAAAACAAACAGTATGGCTACAAAGCCTGCTATTTAAAGATTATGATGTACTGTGTCCTCACAAAGAAAAAGTGACTGAATACAATTATAAGGGGAAGCACTGAGGCATGTAGAATAGGCAAGATGATCACATGAAAAGTACAGATTTGGGAGTGAGTGGGGTTCTGTCAACTGTCCTGTGACTTCGGACACAGTCCTCAACTTCTCTGGGTCTCAAGTTATTCATGGAGAGAATTACACCTACTTTCAGGTGTTGTTGAAGAGACAAGAAGACATCAAAAATACTACCACAGTGCCTGGCACATATTAAGTCCCTAATAAATGAAGTGTGCAATTGTGGTGCCTGTGGTTGCTATTTTATCAGTGTGATGACATAGGTAAGTGTTGTGTGGACAAAAAAAAGAAATGACCGATTCTGACTGAGTAAACAGGAAGGTGTAGAAAGGAAGGTACTGTAAGACTCCCCAAGGCTGGTGCCATTTGAACTGCATCTAGAAGGATCCGCAGAAATTCTCCAGGCAGATAAAGGGAAGAAAACCATTGTAATTAGAGGGAACAACATGCACATACATGTCTGGGGAATGTCAAGTTTTTTGATGTGGTAATTTGTAGGGGAGTGTGTGTGTGTTGGGAATGATTGTCAGTGGGTGATAGTATAGAAATT
>NW_006775239.1:271750-273357 GCF_000442215.2 Lipotes vexillifer | reverse complement strand
GTCCCTGCAAATCATTGAATTTACCCCAAAAGCCATAACATACTAAAGGTTTGGGAATTCCCTGGTGGCCTAGTGGTTAGAATTCATGCTTTCACTGTCATGGCCAGGGATCAAAAATAAACCCCCAAACAAAAGGTTTTATGGTAACTCAGCAATTTTCTGGATCCTTCTAAGCTAGTGTTTTAATAGAGTACTGTCCTTTCTTCCTTCTAAATAGTTTAAAACACATGAACACTGCTCCAGAACCCAGACATACAGTGTTCTACAACTGGCCCAACTTAGTTGCATTTTACCCTAGAGTTAATATGCTTTCGCCTTGTCTGTCTACAGCTCATGAGCACATCAACTAGGGTAAAGGGTGATGGTGGGGTGATGAAGAATAAATGTGGCAGAAATATTCCCTTTAACTACTTGTTGGAACTGTTGCCTTTACTGACCACCTACTTTTGACCCAAACATAAACTGTCAAAACCTCATTGCTCGCAAATTGGATAAGAACCCAGTTTTTGGTTGTTAAAATTAACTCTTTCTAAGAAAGGTGAGTAACCTATATATAGAGGACTAGACTCCTGTTTGTACAACCACTTGACATCATTTGATATCTATAGTTCCAGGATTAAAACAAAACAAAACAAAGGCATACCAAAAAATAAATACTTCCCCAATAAGATATTAGTTTTTGAAACAGTTACTGAGTAAAATAAGCGTATGAGTTTTTATGAAGAATGAAAGGGAAAAACAAAATGTTATTGTTTCCTTTGGGCTTTAGCCAGAGGGATCATTTCAGTTGCAGTGACCTTGCAGCCATGCCTAAAAACCAAGGAGGAAAACTCCATCTGCTCTCCTTAAGAAGGTAGTATTGTCAAGACTGCTAATGGACAACTATTTGACTTTCAGCAGTTATTGCTCCTGTAACTGATTCTTATTTTATCACCTTTCTTTACTCACATGGTCCTGGAATACATGGAACGATTACATAATAAATAGTTGCACAACTTCCTACAACTGCTAATTTACCATTGTCAGAAATCTCATTGTAGTTGTTTTAATGAAATACCAGATAATCTTAATCTGGATTACACAAAGGAATGCCTAGCCCTTTGAGTGAATGGGGTTTTACTGTACTATTCCTTAGTGAAGAAAGTTATTACATACTGTCTGTCACTTGTGTTTCCTTTTCTTGGGTTTGCAGATGACAAAATTAATCTTTTCTTAGAAGTTCATCAGACTAACTTCTTAATCATTTTTGTTGCCCATCTCATTTCAGATATGTTTAATCCCATTTTCCTGCACTGATAAACACCAAATTGTTTTCATATTTAAATATTATTCTCATCAGAACTTTATAGAGAAGCAGTGTTTTCCTCTCATTATAAAGTGAAAATTTAATGTAGCTAGTCCTCAAATACTGTATTAGTTTTTAACTCCATTACATTATAACCAAAGTCAAATATTCTGTAAGCAAATGTTAAATTCTTTCTGAACATCATGGATGCCTTGCTTCCATAGAATGACTCTTTTTATAAATGCTTATACCAATTGTATTCACTTGATTTTTTAAGTAAAAGGTCATTTTGCTCACAGACACTCTTTCGAAATCATTTATC
>NW_006775239.1:267765-271645 GCF_000442215.2 Lipotes vexillifer | reverse complement strand
ACTCTTTCGAAATCATTTATCCATTTTGTCATTATGCATGCTAATAGTACCCTTCAATTTAGTATCATCTGCAGATTTCGTTAACATATTGTTTACTCCCATTTCCAGGTGATTAATGTAGATATTAAACATGACTGTACCTAACATCAATCCCTTCATGACTTGGTTGAATATTTTTTTTGTATAAAATAGCATTATTCATCATTACTCCTCACTTGTAGTTCTACTACCCATTTTCTTTTCTGGTGGCATGAGAATGTTCAATGCAACTTAATTTTAACTTTTAAGAGAATATCTAAGATTATGAAAATCAAATATGTTCTTCCTGCTGCATTTCTCACATTCATTAATGATAATCCTGTAAAAATTATAGACCACTTCATTGACCTATAAAATTAATCTATAAATCCAAGTTATCTTTGAAACATGATGCATTCATCCTGGAGGGGTTTAAAGGTCTACAAAGTTTTTCTAGGGCTTAATAATATTGCTGGTCTTCTTAAAGTCAGTCTAAGATGCACCACTTGTATTTCATTTTCAAATATTAATTCCTAGGCAACTTAAGGCATACTTGTGTTTTTGGTGATATGAATATGAACATACCTCAGTAGAATTCAGTTGGCTTTCCACTCCATTCGAATTTTACTTGCCTTCTAATTTAAATGATTGTGAGAAATATCTCTTCTAGTTGAGGCAGATGGAAAGAGGGATGTGTATATTAGTTACTTTCAGTACATTTTTCCATAATAGAACAGATATTCATACAGTAAATACTAGTATAGCCTTTTTTTAAAGTTGGCCTCCATTTTTATTGGTTACACATTGAATGGTAATTGATTAGTGTTTTTATTTTCTATCTCTCCCACAGTTCAGAGATTAAAATCAGCTAATCTTAGCCACATAAATATGATAATTTAAATGGAAATGTCTCCTACATGGCTTCCAAAAAGTTCCTAACACGTAACTTGAATCACCTGATTATGAAGTAATTCCCATAATGAAATGTATTTTATCTAACCAAATACTCTCATTTCCTCAGAAGTTTATATCATTACACATGAAGAAGTTTGGCCCTGCAGTAGTTATTTTCCTGTGTCCCCCTCCCCCTCCCCAAGCAGATTAGGCAAATTAACCATATGCTAATTTCACTCATTTTAGGGATGGGAAAGACTAAGGCCTTGTGGGCCAATGAGAGAGTAGGAGAGACTAGCTAGGGGTTCTGGGAGAGGATTCCCTTCTCAGGAATTCCGTATCTTCTCTCTTCACTCCCTGACTTCTCCTCAACACCCCATGAACATCCCCCATCCCAAGGCATGTGAATAGGCACAAAACCCAGATTACCACAGGCAGCAAACTTGCCACAGTGGGACAAGCTGTGAATGGAATCTGAATGTGGACAGCCAAGCAGACAGAGAGAAGCTGGTCCACATAGCCCCACTGAACCACTGGAAAAACCTGGGATCTACTCCAAAGAACAGCAAAGCTAGCTCTGGGCTTGCTCACTTACAAACACACAAATGCCCTTTCTCTATAGGTCTATCTCAAGAGGATTTCTGTTATACAGAGCCAAAAACTCCCAATTAGACATTAAGAATACTCTTTGTAAGCTTAAATTAAAGAAGTATGAACATTTTGTATAGAATCTGGTAAGTATCTAGATCCTTGTTCAGCTTAGACATGAAAATTAGGCTTTTCAATATTTTTTTTGCCATCTCCATTTTTATTGTACTGTGTGACTTTCTGAAGACATATGTTTTGGGTTCAGGATTTTTAGCAATTTTTCTAGATACTCAGATAAATATATTTATATGACATGACCACCCTGGCCAAAGAGCTACCTACCTAAGGTGGTCTCTCTTACAATGCTGGAGAAATATGTTTGAAAGAGACATATGGATTATTGAAAATCCCTAATGGTGTCTTCACCAGTAGACACATTTATGTGGTTGGAAAATAAAAAATCTTGAGGCAAAGATTGTTAATGTCCATTATTAAATTTTCACTTGTATTTTTTACTACAATTTATATTCATCCACTTTGCTTTTGTGTTGCTGTTGATCACTGAGCATGTTTTATTAATTATTATTTTACATTATCTCTGCTGGGTTTTCTTCTCCCTGTAAACAGGCTACAGTCTTCACTAGGTGTGTAAAAGCAACATTATCAAGCCTACTTATAACGACTGTCCTTTGACACACCTGGCCTTCATCTCTTCATGCTTTCAATAGACTCTACTGCCTTGAGCGTGCATCAGAATCATCTGGAGGGCTTGCTGGAACACTGGCTGCAGGGCGCCACCCAGCACAGTTTCTGATTGATAGGTTTGGAGCAAGGGGGGCTGAGAATTCACATTTCCTAACAGGTTCCCAGGTGATGCTGATACAGCTGATCTGGGACCTCACTTTGAGACTCAGGGCTCTAACAGCATGCCTCATGCCTCGTGCTATTTGCCAGTTTTCACAGCTAGAACCACTTAACTCACAAGTGTTTTTTCTGCCTCACGCCAGTAGGAAGGAATACAGGCTTTTCATTGGTTCAGTGAGAAGTAACTTTACTGCAGGTTTGACGTGGGTAGCAGAGTTGAGCCTTTGCTGAGTTTTCCAGCTCCCGTACTTTATCCCTTAGTGAATTCCTTGCTGGATGTGTTATTTCCTCTGAGACTAGGACACTTCGGCTTCCCTTGCTCAGTTCCTTCTGGAGGCTGAAGATGAGCAGGTAAGTTCACTTCTCATTTCTGGAAATAGACCTGGTTGTTTTCTGGACATTTGTGGCCCTATGCTCACCTTCAAGGCATTGGTTTGCCTACCGTGATTTCTTTCGTTGCTTGTTGTTAAGACTTTAAAGTTTGCCTTTTCTGTGCCGATGAGTCTAGTATCCTGGGTCTGGCATTACCGGGCCTGACTTCAAATACCCCAAGCTACCTTCTTCTCTGCTTTTCAAACATAGATTATTTATTCAGTTGAATAACATTGTTGCTATTTCTATGACTGCTGTCCATTCTTTCCCTCTCCTGATTTCTATATGTGTTTCCAGACCCATCAATCCCTGGCTGTATCTCCCTCACGCTCTGAGACTCAGTGCTGGCTTGCTCTTTTTCCTCTGTGAATGATTACTTTTCTGGTAAAATCATGTACCTTGGCTGGAAGGTTCTAATGCCACCTACATGCATGACTTAGATCCAAGTAAGTCAACTATATTTTTTCCTTTTTAAATTTGTATCAAGGAGGTCTGCGGGCTTGCTATACAAAGTGTAGTCTGGGAATGAGTGGCTTTCAGCATGTTAGGGGAGCTTTTAGAAACACAGAGCCTCAAGCCCCATCTCAGATGTACTGAGTTAGAATCCACGTTGTAACAAGAGCCCCAGGTGATTTTCATGAACATTGTAAAGAACTGATGTATGATGTAGCACTTATAGGATGAACTACTCCCACCTGAGACTAATTGTGACTCTCAACCTTACCAATCACTACTTTTTCCAACTTCGTTATCGCCACCAATGTAATTTTACAAACCGGTGTTGAGTGAGTTTCCTGGTGATGATGTGAACTATGACTAACAACCCATGATTCTGCAGGAACCCAGAGTCTCTCTGTGTACATTTACATTTGTTGTTTCTTGGTATAACTTTGCACACGGCCTTTTCAACTATGTCAACGTACCAGAGGAATATTTCTTCATGCTTTTGGCCATGATCTGATGTGGGATGACAGGCAGTCTGAGGGTCCAGGGTGGATGAATACTACTCAAGTTCAACAATAAATTTTAGGTGCTTAATGTAATGCTGGCCCCCAGTAGGTGACCATCCAAACATCCCTCATCAGCATTTATTATGGAGAATATGTTGAAAGTAGATGAGGCTGAATGAACTAACTCCACCCCA
>NW_006775239.1:266134-267755 GCF_000442215.2 Lipotes vexillifer | reverse complement strand
TATGGGGGGGGGGGGGGGTCAGCAGTACTGGCCTGGAGAGTGACCAGTGAATGGCCTTGTTTCCAGAAACCCATTGCTGAAGAAGAGGACTCCAGCCAGTGACTGAGTCCACAAGTCAGGTTCAGCCATTGCAGGAAGGGGACTAATTAGACATATACAGAGCGTCAGAGCCTCAGTCAAGACTGCCTACATTCAGGATAGGGCTATAGCCCCCAAAGGAGGAAACCAGCACATTAACCTGGAGACCCAGGTGGACAGACCGTTATTCATAAGCATTGCCATAGAAAGAACATGGGTCACACACGGGTTTGTGTAACCTTGAGTAACTTTATCCTCAGATGGTCTCCTTAGGCAAATGAAAATGTATGTCCAGGGTCTAATAGAGGACTCAAATAGTAGATGTTTAATTAAATGGTAGTTACTATTATGTTTATTATAGAGGACATCATATTCTTATGTGAGCCTATGGACCTCAGGGCTGCTCCAGGTTCTCTGAATTCTGACCCAATTGGTCGGAGGGTTGGGTAGCCAGTGTAGTACCTTGCTCAGGATCTGAGCAGAAAGAAGCGTGCATGTTCAAAGTACAAGTACCTAGCTAATATTGGAGGACTATTTTTTTTTCCGTCTTTTGTTCTCTTGTGATCTGATGACTCTATTTAGTGTTGTGTTTGGATTCCTTTTCCTTTTTCGTGTGTATATCTATTATAGATTTTTGGTTTGTGATTACCATGAGGGTTTGGTATAGCGCACTCTCTCTTCTCTCTCTCTCTATGTATATACGCACACATGATTGTTTTGAGTTGCTGGTCTCTTAATTTCAAATACGTTTAAAATATCCTGCATTTGTACTCTCCTCTCACGATTGTTGGTTTTGATGTCATATTGGTGTGTGGATGATTTCCTGCCTTTACTGAATGTTTGCTTTTACCTGTAAGCTTTCCCGTTTTGTAATTTGTCTTGTTGTGGTTTCTTCATTGTGTCTTTGGATAGAACATCTTTTTGGTAGGTTCCAGTCTGTTTTTACTGATGGTTGTTCAGTTACTTGTGATTTTGGTGTGCTTGTGAGAGGAGGTGAGCTCAGGTTCCTTCTACTTTGCCGTCTTGTACCTCCCCTCAAACTTTTCAATCAATATATATCCCGTACCACAAATGCCTAGTAAGGGGAGGTTTCGTAAGCAGCCCAAGGTCAGAGAGCTAGTAAGTGCAGAGTCGAGATTCGTGTCCAGGTGGTCTGGCTCCAGAGCCTGTGCTTGGAACCACTACACTGCACTGCCTCCCAGCAGAATGAGAGAGGACACTTCAGGAATTTGGACAAATATGCTCAAGACGGAAGAGGGCCAAAAGCAGGTCGTGTCTGAAGAAATGAGAGTGAAGAGTTTCATAAGAAATGGAGTCATCATCAATGTGAAACACAGCAGAAAAACCAAATGTAAAAAGAAGCAAAAATTAACATTTAATATGAATTGAATTTTACTTATATGCTTTGAAAAGCCAGGTACTCTAGTATTTGCTGAAGTAACCATCTTAGGTAGTGACTTAAATTATAAATGAGGAGAGGGGGGAAGCAAAAGTATCACATACTTAATTTCTGAGGTAACTAAAACTGTTATTATTTTCCCTA
>NW_006775239.1:264136-266034 GCF_000442215.2 Lipotes vexillifer | reverse complement strand
TTGTCCCTACATCATAACCCCAGTGTGGAATCTTCATCCCTAAATCTTCTCTATGTGTTCTCAAAAATAATATGTTCTCTTGGAACCTTCGTATATTTCTCAGTATCTATATATATGTCTGTGCTGTAACAATATACATGTTGGAAGGAATCTATCATTTTATCCTGAAATGGAATCCAAATTTCCCTCAACAAAATGTAACAGCCAAACTTTTCTTTATACAAATGTGTTTGGCCTTATTAGGGAAGGTTCTTAGCTAACCATGTATTTGTTATTTTATATACAGTCAAAGAGTTGTGCTACACAATCACATCACTCTGACATCTGAGCAGTAAGCAGGTGGTGATGAGGCATTCAGGACAGCCATATACCCAGAATTCTACAGAAAGAAAACCAAGAAGATTACTCTGAGATAGAGAATAAATAACGGAAATAACCAGTGTGTAAAGCAGTTTTGCTGACCTCAGTTGGAATTCAGTTCTGCCACTTGTGACCTTGGAAATTGCCTTAACCTACCTGGGATTCAGGTTTCTCTTCAATAAAATGAGGGAAATAATACTAACTTTGTAATATTGTTGTTATATTCAGCCACACAATACAGAGCCTGACACATAGTGTGTGTTTAGTAAATGGTAGTCATTATTATTGTACATGTTACTGCTCTTACCCTACCATAACTCTTAAGGTTTGGGAAAGTTTTCTCATGGCATGTAAAAACACAGTTTAAAGTAAGAAACCAAATAAAGTGTTTTCATCAATACTACTGCATTAAAATAAGAAAGAAAAAGAAGTGGGAAAGTGGCTACTCCTCTGAAGAGAAACTGAAAGGTATAGCTCCTCACCCTATAAAGACACGACACACTGAAATATCGACAGGGATCACGTAGACAATATAAATGATTAAAGCATTTAATCATGTGTATGTGATGTGTATCCAGGTTCTAGGCTGGTTTGCCTTCAGCTACCTATGCCTTCCTTTCCTTGCTCTGCTCTGTATCCTAGAAGGGTTCACCCCTGAAGCATGTGTCCCCCAGGCTCCCAGTCAGCTGGCTTCCTGCAGGGTGAAGTTACAGTAGGAGACCAGAGGGCATGGTAAAGAGGGAAGCCAAGTTATTCCTGTCCTCCTCTTTCTCTACCTCTAAGAGCCTCTCTAGCAAAGGCTGCATCTCCTGTGGATTCCAGTACCTGGAGTAGCCATGGCCCCTGGGCTCCTACAGCACCATCTCCTTTTTTCTCTTTAACAAAGCGGTAGAAGCAGTGTCTTGCTGTGTCAGTCTCTGGTTTACTTCACAGTCCCTGTGATTCTCTCTTCTCCTCCATCACCTGTGTCACTAGTTCCCTGTGTTATAGTTTTGGTTTCTGTATCCCTGGTTAGACTCTGACTGATGGATTCTGTAAGCTTAAATGCAAGAATAGCTGCCAAGAGTCCAGGAATGGAATGGGAGGAGCCTTCTGGTCACCTGCTCTTCATCTGTAGTCAATTGGCAAAAAGCAGGAACTCAGACACAGTGTGGTCAAATTCTTCAAACTTTCAAAAGAAGCTGAACATTCAGATTTTTATGTACAATCTGCTGTTTAGGAAACATTAGCAGTTAATTCCGTGTTTGTAAGGACTGCAGGCCAAATTAAACATCTCTGTAGACCCCATATAATGTGAAGGTTAGAAATGTATAACTTCCACTTACTACTTATGTAATAGTTTATTACTTTTTTCTTAGTACAGCATCTTCTGCCAGTCTTACGTACAGAGGACCCCATAACAATTCTAAGAAAAATGATTTCTCTACCATATTTCTTAAGGTAATGCTAGGTACTCTAACAAATAAATCCCCAAATTTTAGTGCCTTAACACTATAGAAATTTCTTTCTCATTCACATAATACCTTGGGTAATTGTTC
>NW_006775239.1:192989-264118 GCF_000442215.2 Lipotes vexillifer | reverse complement strand
TTTTTGGCCAGAGGCTTTTCCCTACACAGTGACCCAGGATTATGGCTCTACCATTTCCTGGGGCCTGGAATCCTCTGCATCCAACTGGCAGATGGGAAAGAGAGAGTGAAGAAGGCATGCCCACTGTTTATCCATCTTGGCATACACCCCTTTGGAGAGAGCTAGTCACACAGCCACACCTAAATGAATATCGCCTTGGCTGGGCAGCTGTCTCCCAGTCCCAGGACCACGCTATAGGAAATGTGTGACTTCCAATGTGCAGTTAGCTGTCTCTGCCACATTCACACTGCCTATCAACAAGGCAGCGTATGAAACTGAATGGGAGCCTCACATAAGAGGAAATCCACGCTGATAAATATTTTGACTTTCTAAACAGAAGGAATTAGGATAATCAAGGCGTCTTCAACAGAGAGCTCTAGTGAATAAAAATAAAGAGCTAGGAAAAGGACTAGACAGACATATAAATCTCATTACAGCACAGTTTAGTGAGTATTATCATTTCTATTAGACCCATGTGAAATCTGAGGCCTGTAAATATTTTAAATAACTTGTCCAAAGAATCACAACCAATAATTACGCTCATTCCGGAACATGCTATTTTGGAATTCCCTCAGACATTGCTTTTAGATGGGGTTTATTCTATTACAATAAAGTTACTTTTATTGCCTTCCATTGAGACAAGCAAAACAGAACAGAAAAATATCTTGGGGAGAGGCAAGAGTGTATTTAGAATTTCTCATTGTGTATTGTTGAGTCCTTGGGTTGATCTAACCCACAGAGAAATTAGGTTATTTACTTAATGGACTGGCCATAATTTTCTAGGGAAAATGTGAGGAGAGCCATGACTTAGTCACTTAGTGCTATTGAACACGCTGATTTGTGGTCTGGAATTAATCAACACTGAAAATGAGGTACCACGAAGCTGCTGAATTTATACATTGATTTTTTTCAAGAAACATTTTCAAGTGCCTAGGCTGTATTACTCACGGTGGTAGATGCCAAGAATACAAAAAAGAATACTAACTACTATTAACTGAACACCTACTTTATGCCAAGTGCTTTTATGTACATTATCAAATACCATCTTTACTATGATACTTCACAGTAAGTGATACTTCACAGTAAGTGATACTGTCAACAAGTTTGTTTTATTTCCACTCTTTAAACTTTACCACTTTTACATAGCTGGTTTGAAGAAGATCTAACTTAAAGTTATAGCAGTCTGACTCTACAGATAGTACTCTTTCTGTCGTGATATCTACTCTCTTCCTGGCTTATGGAAAAAGTGAAATGCTTATGATCAAATAGGTGACATTTTATCAGGGAGGAGAAACAAGTAAACAGTTATAAAACAATAAAGGAAATGATATTGCTCTAGATGTATTTTAATGCTTCACTCATTTTGTTTATTCTGTTTATACAATAGCTGATTCAATAGTTCCTAGTTTTGCACACAGGTTTTCTTTCTTGTGCATGCCCCGAGGCCACTTTTTACAATGTGCAAAAAGCATGTGTTCAGGAAACGTGTTTACCAAAGAAGTTGTGCACCATGGATAAAGGGAGGATGATGAGATCATCTCTGATACTTGCAGGTAACATAAATCTGAAGGAGATTTAAACACTTATAACTATCTTTAAATATGTGGCAATAGTTAGCATATTAATTGTGACCATATATGTGAATTTATATCTGTGAACAAAGAATATAGACCAACCTGAAATCTGAACTTTACTTTGTAAGACTTAAAAATAATTATATTTTAGTAATGCATTTTATACTATCTTAACATCTAGCTTTTATTCACTTTTAAAAATGTTTGGTCTTCTGAGAGGAATTGCAAAATGAATTCAATAACTAGCACCTTTATAGTTTTTACTATGTGTAAAGAACTTAAAAAGGTGCTTTCAAGTGCTTTGCATATATTGCCTCATTTAATACAACATGCTTTTGAGGAAACTCATGATTATCCCTAAACTACAGAGGAAGAAACTGAGGAAGAAAGAGACTAAATAACTTGCCCGAGGTCACATAGATTCTAAGTTGCAGAGCTGTGATTCCAATTTAGGTCCTCTAGTGCCATGCTTCTGCTCTTAACCCTGTCACCCCACTGCCTCTCCATTGGGCCAGAAGTGCATACTGTATGGAGAGCACTGTGAGGGCTATGCCACCTCTCCTGAGTGACCTGGAATCTAATTGAAGAGCCATAATATGCCACCATCTAAATTTATATCAGTGTTAAATTAATTTTAAGGAAGCATCGTATAACATACTGAATTATCATTGTTAATTGGATAAGTAACAAAGATCAGAGAAAGGCAAGGTAGACCGGTTGATTTTTATTGCTGCTATAAACCAAACATGGAATCTATTTTGATTCATATAAATGGCATGGCAGCCCAATAAAAATGCTACTAGCATCCCTGTTTTACAGATAGAAAGTAAATAACATGTTCAGAATCCTGTAGCCAGGAGGTGAGTGAAGTAAGGCAGTTGTCCTCAAAGTGTGTTCCTTGGACAAGCAGCATCAGCATCACCTGGGAGTTTGTTAAAAATGCAAATTTCCAGGCCTAACCCAGACCTGTTGAGTCAGATCTCTGGGACTGAAGTTCAGAAATTTGTGTTTCAATCAGCTTTCTACGTGATTCTTATGCACACTTAAGTCTGGGAAGCACTTGGCTAAGGTATGAATTCTGTGATGATTGTGAGATCTACTTGATGTGAAACCTCATATCTTTACCACTGCAGTATGCTGTGACCTGGAATAGTTGAGAGAGTTTCATGAAAGAAAGATAAGAGCTGTTCTTTGAAGGATTTGTGAAATATGAGTCAGTGGAAAGAATAGAGGGGGCATTACAGGAGGGGTCAGTTACTGGACAGGTCACTCAGGATGGCTGCCATGTTCATCTTCTCCTAGATTTAACTGTTTCACCCAAAACTCTTTCAGATCACTTATTGGACTATGGGTAGGTTTTTAATACAGAGATGGAATCTGCAATCTTGTCAGTAATCCATGGAGAGGCTTTGCATGAAATGCTCAGCCAGTAATTAATTAATGCTAGTAATTAAGTCAGTCATTTGGATTTGGACTATGGACTATGGAGGGGGAACCATCAGTAGGTAGCAAGAATAGCTGAACAGACATATAGGGAAAGGCAGATACAACATAAGAAAAACAAAAAGACAACATTTCCATAGATATTTTATACATTTTTTTCCAGTTCTTTCTTTTTTTAAGAAAACTTTATTGGCGATACTTGATTTACAATGTGTTAGTTTCAGGTGTACAGCAAAGTGATTCAGTTATACATATATATATATATATATATATATATATATATATATCCACTCTTCTTTAGATTCTTTTCCCATACGGGTCAATACAGAGTATAGAGTTCCCTGTGCTATACTGTGGGTCCTTATCCGTTACCTATTTTATATATCGTAGTGTGCATATGTCAATCCCAATCTCCAAATTTATCCCTCCCCACCCTTTTACCCCCTGGTAACCATAGGTTTGTTTTCTACATCTGTGACTCTTTTACTCTTTTGTAAATAAGTTCATTTGTCCTATTCTTTTAGATTCCACATGTAAGCAATATCATGTCTTTGTCTTTCTCTGACTTCACTCAGTGTGACAATCTCTAGGTCCATCAATGTTGCTGCAAAAGGCATTATCTTGTTCTTTTTTACGGCTGAGTAATATTCCTTCGTATATATGTATCACATCTTTATCCACTCCTCTGTCAATGGACATTTAGGTTGCTTCCATGTCTTGGATATTGTAAATAGTGCTGCAATGAGTATTGGGGTGCATGTATCTTTTCAAATTATGCTTTTCTCCAGATCTATGCCTAGGAGTGGGACTGCTGAATCATATAGTAGTTCTATATTTAGTTTTTTAAGAAACCTCCATACTGTTCTCCATATTAGTTTTACCAATTTATATTCCCACCAAAAGTGTAGGAGGGTTCCCTTTTCTCCACACCCTCTTGAGCATTTACTGTTTGTAGATTTTTTGATGATGGCCATTCTATTTGGTATGAGGTAATACATCATTGTAGTTTTGATTTGCATCTCTCTAATAATTAGGGATGTTGAGCATTTTTTCATGTGCTTTTTGGCCATCTGTATGTCTTCTTTGGAGAAATGTCTATTTAGATCTTCTGCCCATTTTTGGTTGTTTTGTTGTTGTTGTTATTGAGCTGCATGAGCTGTTTGTATATTTTGGAGATTAATCCCTCTTTTGTTGCTTTATTTGTAAATATTTTCTCACATTCTGAGGGTTGTCTTTTTGTTTCTGGTTTCTGTTGCTGTGTAAAAGCTTTTAAGTTTAATTAGGTCCCATTTGTTTATTTTGTTTTTTATTTTTATTACTCTGGGAGGTGGATCAAAAAAGATCTCGCATTGATTTATGTTAGAGTGTCCTGCTTATGTTTTCCACCATGAGTTTTATAGTATCCAGCCTTACATTTAATTTTTTTTGGGGGGGTGGGTATGCAGGCCTCTCACTGTTGTGGCCTCTCCTGTTGTGGAGCATAGGCTCCGGACGCACAGGCTCAGCAGCCATGGCTCATGGGCCTAACCACTCCACGGCATGTGGGATCTTCCTGGACCAGGGCACGAACCCATGTCCCCTGCATCGACAGGCAGACTCTCAACCACTGCGCCACCAGCGAAGCCCACATTTAATTTTTTAACCCATTTTGAGTTTCTTTTTGGTATGGTGTTAGTGTTCTAATTTCATTTGTTTACATGTAGCTGTCCAGTTTTCCCAGCACCACTTATTGAAGAACTGTCTTTTCTCCATTGTATAGTCTTTCCTCTTTTGTCATAGGTTAGTTGACCTTAGGTGTGTGGATTTATCTCTGGACTTTCTGTGCTGTTCCATTGATTTTATATTGGGTTGGCCAAAAAGGTTGTTTGGGTTTTTCTGTAAGATGGTATGGAAAAACCCGAATGAACTTTTTGGCCAATCCAATATTTCTGTGTTTGTGCCAGTACCATACTGTTTTGATGACTGTAGCTTTGTAGTGTAGTCTGAAGTCAGGGGCCCTGATTGCCTCAGCTTCGTTTTTCTCTCTCAAGATTGCTTTGGCTATTCAGTGTCTTTTGTGTCTTCATAGAAATTTTAAGATTTTTTGTTCTTGTTCTGTGGAAAATGCCATTGGTAATTTGATAGGGATTGCATTGAATCTATAGATTGCTTAGGGTAGTATAGTCATTTTGACAATATTGATTCTTCCAATTCAGGAACATGGTGTATCTCTCCATCTGTTTGTGTCATTTTTTATTTATTTCATCAGTATCTTATAGTTTTCTGAATACAGCTCTTCTGCCTCCTTGGGAAGGTTTATTCCTAGGTAGTTTATTCTTTTTGACGTAATGGCAAATGGGATTGTTTCCTTGACTTCTCCTTCTGATCTTTCATTGTTAGTGTACAGGACTTCAGGAGATTTCTGTGTATTAATTTTGTATCCTGCAACTTTACCAAATTCATTGATGAGCTCTAGTAGTTTTCTGGTAGCATCTTTAGGATTTTCTATGTATAGTGTCATGTCATCTGAAAACAGTGAAAATTTTACTTCTTCTTTTCCAATTTGTATTCCTTTTATTTCTTCTGATTGCTGTAGCTAGAACTTCCAAACTATGTCGAATAAAAGTGGTGAGAGAGGACATCCTTGTCTTGTTCCTGATCTTAGAGGAAACACATACAGTTTTTCACCATTGAGAATGATGTTAACTTGGGTTTGTCATATATGGCCTTTATTATGTTGAGGTCAATTCCCTTTACACCCACTTTCTCGGGAGTTTTTATCATAAATGAATGTTGAATATTGTCAAAAAGCTTTTTCTGCATCTGTTGAGATGATCACATAGTTTTTATTCTTCAGTTTTTTAATGTGGTGTATCACACTGATTCATTTGCATATACTGAAAAATCCTTGCACCCCTGGGATAAATCCCACTTGATCATGGTGTATAATGCTTTTAATGCGTTTTTGGATTTGGTTTGCTAATACTTTGTTGAGGATTTTTGCATCTGTGTTCATCAGTGATATTGGCCTATAATTTTTATTGTGGTATCTTTGTCTGGTTTTAGTGTCAGGATGGTGGTGGCCTTGTAGATTGAGCTTGGGTGCATTCCTCTGCAATTTTTTGGAAAAGTTTCAGTAGGAAATGTTAGAATTAGAAGTCTATCAAACATTAGAATTCTCTAAATGTTTGATACAATTCGCCTGTGAAGCCATCTGGTCCTGGACTTTTGTTTGTTGGAAGTTTTTTAATCACAGTTTCAATTTCAGTACTTGTGATTGGGCTATTCATATTTTCTATTTCTTTCTTGTTCAGTCTTGGAAGTTTGTACCTTTCTAAGAATTTGTCCATTTCTTCTAGGTTGTCCATTTTATTGGCATATAGTCACTTGTAGTAGTCTCTTAGGATCCTTTGTATTTCTGTGGTGTCTGTTGTAACTTCTCCTTTTTCATCCCAAATTTTATTGATTTGAGCCCTCTCCCTTTTTTTTCCTGATGAGTCTAGCTAAAGGTTTATCAGTTTTACCTGTTCATAGAACCAGCTTTTAGTTTCATTGATCTTTTCTATTGTTTTCTTTGTCTCTATTTCATTTATTTCTGCTCTGATATTTATGATTTCTTCTAACTTTGGGTTTTGCTTGTCTTCTTTCTCAAGTTGCTTTAGTTGTAAGGTTAAGTTGTTTATTTGAGGTTTTTCTTATTTCTTGAGGTAAGATTCTATTGCTATAAACTTCCCTCTTAGAACTGCTTTTCCTGTGTCCCATAGGTTTTTGATCATCATGATTTTGTTTTCATTGTCTATAGGTATTTTTTAATATCCTCTTTGATTTCTTCAGTGATCCATTCGTTGTTTAGTAACATACTGTTTAGCCTCCATGTGTTTGTGTTTTTTACCATTTTTTTCCTGTAATTGATTTCTAATCTCATAGCATTGTGGCTGGAAAAGATGCTTGATATGATTTTGATTTTCTTAAATTTACCAAGGCTTGATTTGTGGCCCAAGATATGATCTATCCTGGAGAATGTTCCATGTGCACTTGAGAAGAAAGAATATTCTGCTGCTTTCAGATGGAATGCCCTATAAATAGCAATTAAGTCCACCTGGTCTCATGTGTCATTTAAGGCTTGTGTTTCCTTATTGATTTTCTGTCTGGATGATCTGTTCATTGGTTCAAGTGGGGTTCAGTCTCTCGCTATACTGTGTTACTGTCTGTTTCTTATTTTATGGCTGTTAATATTTGCCTTATGGATTGAGGTGCTCCTATGTTTGGTACAAAAATATTTACAATTGTCATATCTTCTTCTTGGATTGATCCCTTGATCATTATGTAGTGTCCTTCCTTGTTTCTTATACCAATCTTTTTTTTTTTCTTTTTTGTGATATGCGGGCCTCTCACTGTTGTCTCTCCCATTGCAGAGCACAGGCTCTGGACGTGTAGGCTCAGTGGCCATGGCTCATGGGCCCAGCCGCTCTGCAGCATGTGGGATCTTCCCGGACTGGAGCACTAACCTGTGTCCCCTGCATAAGCAGGTGGTCTCTCAACCACTGCGCCACCAGGGAAGCCCTCTTATACCAGTCTTTTTTAAAGTCTATTTTGTCTGATATGAGTATTGCTACTCCAGCTTTCTTTTGATTTCCATTTGCATGGAATATCTTTTTCCATCCTCTCACTTTCAGTCTGTGTGTGTCCCTACATCTGAAGTGAGTCTCTTGCAGACAGAATATATATTGTTTTTGTATCCATTCAGCCAGTCTGTGTCTTTTGGTTGGAGGATTTAATCCATTTACATTTAGGGTAATTATTCATATGTATGTTCCCACTGCCATTTTCTTAGTTGTTTTCAATTTGTTTTTGTTGGTCTTCTTTCTTCCCTTCTTCATTTGTTCTCTTCTCTTGTGGTTTTTTTTTTTTTTTTTTTTTGCAGTACGCGGGCCTCTCACTGTTGTGGCCTCTCCCATTGCAGAGCACAGGCTCCGGATGCGCAGGCTCAGCAGCCATGGCTCACAGGCCCAGCCGCTCCGCCGCACATGGGATCTTCCCAGACCGGGGCACGAACCCGTGTCCCCTGCATCAGCAGGCAGACTCTCAACCACTGCGCCACCAGGGAAGCCCTTCTCTTGTGATTTGATGACTATATTTAGTGTTGTGTTTGGGTTGCGTTTTCTTTTTGGTGTGCGTATCTATTGTAGTGTTTTGGTTTGCAGTTCCCATGAGGTTTTGATATAGCAGTCTATATATGTATAAGGTTGTTTTAAATTGCTGGTCTCTTAATTTCAAATGCAGTTCCCATTGCCTGCATTTATAATCTCCTCTTCTCATAGTTGCAGGTTTTGATATCATATTTTTGTGTGGATGATTTCCTACTTTTACCATATATTTACCTTTACCAGTGAGTGTCCCCATTTGTGATTTTCTTGTTTCTAGTTGTGGCCTCTTTTTTTTTTTTTCTTGCCTAGAGAAGTTTCTTTATCATTTGTTGTAAGGCTGGTTTAGTGGTTCTGAATTTTCTGAGGGTTTTTTTTTTTTTGTCTGTAAATCTTTTGATTTCTCCATCGAATCTGAATGAGAGCCTTACTGGCTAGACTACTCTTTGTTGTAGATTTTTCCCTTACATCACTTTAAATATATCATGCCACTCCCTTCTGGCCTGCAGAATTTTTGCTGAAAAATCAGCTGATAACCTTATGGGGATTCCCTTGTATGTTATTTGTTGCTTTCCCTTGTTGCTTTTAATTTTTTTTCTCTGTATTTAATTTTTTTTTTTTTTTGCGGTACGCAGGCCTCTCACTGTTGTAGCCTCTCCCACTGCGGAGCATAGGCTCTGGACGCACAGGATCAGTGGCCATGGCTCACGAACCCAGCTGCTCCGCGGCATGTGGGATCTTCCCGGACCAGGGCACAAACCCATGTCCCCTGCATCGGCAGGCGGACTCTCAACAGTTGCGCCACCAGGGAAGCCCTGTATTTAATTTTTGTTACTTTTATTACTGTGTGTCTCAGCATGCTCCTTCTTGTGCTTATCCTGTATGGGACTCTGCACTTCTTGAACATGGGTGACTGTTACTTTCCCATGTTAGGGAGGTTTTCAGCTATATTGCTTCAAATATTTTCTCAGACCCTTTCCCTCTCTCTTCTTCTTCTGGGAGCCCTATGATGCAAATGTTGGTGTGTTTAATGTTGTCCCAGAGGTCTCTGAGGCTGTCCTCATTTCTTTTCATTCTGTTTTCTTTATTCTGTTCTATGGCAGTGATTTTCACCACTCTGTGTTCCAACTCACTTACTCGTTCTTCTGCCTCACTTGTTTTGCTATTGATTCCGTCTAGTGTATTTTTCAATTCAGTTATTGGGTTGTTCATCTCTGTTTGTTCTTTAAATCTTCTATCTCTTTGTTAAACCTTTCTTGTATTTTCTCAGTCTGTGCCTCCAATTCTTTTCTGAGATTTTGGATCATCTTTACTATCATTACTCTGAATTCTTTCTCAGGTAGATTGTCTATCTCCTCTTCATGTGGTTATTCTTCTGGGTGTTTATTTTGTTCCTTCATCTGCACCATATTTTTCTGTTGTCTCATTTCATCTAACTTTCTGTGTTTGTGGTCTCCTTTCTGCAGGCTGCAGGATCATAGTACCTCTTGCATCTGGTGTCTGCCCCCTGGTGGGTGAGGTTGGTCCAGGTGCTTGTGCATGCTTCCAGGTGGGAGGGACTGGTGCCTGCCCTCTGGCAGGTTGAGTTGGATTTTGTCCCTCTGGTGGTCAGGGCTGTGTCAAGTGGTGTATTTTGAGGTGGCTGTGAGCTCGCTTTAGGCAACCTGTCTGCTGATGGGTGGGGCTGTGTTCCTATCTTGTTGGTTGTTTGGCCCAAGGCCTTCCAGCACTGGATCCTGCAGGCTGTTGGGTGCGGCCGGGTCTTAGTGCCAAAATGGGGACCTCCGGGAGAGCTCATGTCAATCAGTATTCCCTGGGGCCTCTGCTACCAGTGTCCTTGCCCCCACAGTGAGCTACAGCTAACCCTCATCTCCCTAAGAGACACTCCAAGACCCCTAGGTAGGTCTAGCCCAGGTTCCTATGGAGGTACTGTTTTGTGTTGGGTTCCAGTGCATGTGAGACCTTGTATGCTCGCTCCAAAGGTGGAGTCTCTGTTTCTCCCAGCCCAGTGGAGCTCCTGCACTCAAGCCCAACTGGCCTTCAAGGCTAAATGCTCTGGAGGTTCTTCCTCCCCATGCCACACCCTCAGAATGTCTTGGAGGGCTATTTTTATGTGTGAACATCCCTGTGTAGCCTGAGTGGGTTTAATATTTTTTGGTGCAAGGGCTGTTTTTAGTATAGATGTCTGCACACCTCTTTCCTCTCTGTATGCTGGCCATTATCCCCTTGATAGGAGTTGTAACTGATGTTGTGGTGAGCAGAGCCTGCACTGGATATTGAGCAGAGCCTCACCTTTGCTCTGTGGTTGTCACTACCCTGTCGGGTGGGGTCTGCTCCCTAGTTGTTAGAGTAGCAGTCCCCTGATCTGTTTCTTAGCTGTGTTTCTGATCTGTGGTTCAAAGCAGGTGGGTTGGAGCACTCCTACTGGGAGAGAAGCCACTGAATATTCCTCCTCTGGAGCTGTTAACTGGTGAGTGTGCTTTGTTGTGTCACATTTCACCTGTTGTATGAGCTCTCAGACTACACTGTTGGCACTGCTCTCAGTCCAACCTTAACCATGGGTATGCCAGCAATTGGTCCTGGTATCTCTCAGGCATTGGCTTCACCAGGTCACCAGTGTAGATCCACTGAAGTCAGGTCCCAGGATTGCAGTAATCATGGATCTGGACCAGCTTTGGGCACTAGGGAGACAGCTCAGACTCTACCCTGGCCCAGCCACCACAAGTATGTGCCCACATGTATGTCCTCTCAGGCTGTCTCCTCACAGCTAACAGTAATCTTCTCCTCAGGTCTGCTCTCCAAAACCCATATTCCAGCACCCAGCCCCTATCTGCACTGGTGGACACATGTCTCAGGCTGAGGCACGCAGGGCTCATGGCACCGACCATCTGTGTAGGTCTCACTCTGTCCTGCTTGCCACACACTGGTTGTTGCACTCTTCTCCTGGCCCTCAAAGCTCCCCTTCTGTCCCAGCTGATCTCCCCACAAGTGAGGAGACTTCCCTGGGTGCGGAACCTCTCCTCTCCTTCAGCTTCCCCGACCCCAGGGATGCAGGTCCTATACCGCTTCCTCTCCTCTTCCTTTTCCCTTCTTCTTTCTTTTGTCCTATCCTGTTACACAGGGATCTTTCTTTTCCTTTTACGTGTCTGAGGTACTCTGCTAGTGTTCAGGTTCAGCAGGTGTGCTGTGAGAATTGTTCTATTTGTAGATGTATTCTTGATGCATTTGTGGGGAGAGGGGAACTCCACATCCTCCTACTCTTCCACCATTTTGGCTCCCCCTTGCCAGTTCTTATTTCTATTTATGAGTATTGTTAAACTCCTTTTTTAGGAACTCTGAGTAAATATAATCTAAGACTAACCGTAATCCTTTACCTAACATAAGAAAAAGGCAAGGAAACTTGAAGGAGCAAAGCATTTGGATGGTCAGCTGTGGGGCCCAATTTGAATGGGCAGAAGTCTTTTTGGCAGGAATATCAGGACACAGAGCTGGTGAGAAGGAAGTTCCTATGAGTGAAAAAAGGTTCTTAGGCTGCTAAGTCACTATCGTACATCCTCTCCCTAAATTCTACTTCTTATAATTCTCATCTCCTACCATGCACCAGCAGCACCAAGTGATGAACATTAAAACCTTATGGCACCAACTTCTTTCTAGCAAATGACTTATCCCTAGTAGCAAAGGCACTTCCTCCTCTGCAGGGGTCAACTTGTCCTAAGACATTCAAACACTTGCTTCTCTTGCTCCTCAGATGCCAGGAAGTTGGCTTCTTTGACCACACAGAGTAGCCCTGCCCTACACCTCAGGCCACTTTGTAAAACCTGTCTCAGTTTATTTCTTTGCCACATTCCTACTGTACCTGCTCCCCTCACGCCAGCACAATGCACAGAGATATAGACCATTCATGCTGAGGTACCTAAACATGGTAATAATGACACTCATGGTAAATATCACCTTTCTAAAAGGTTGTTTAGAGGATATAATGAGTTTATGTACTTGAATACAATTTGTAAATTGTTAAGTAGGCCTAGGTTTTAATATTATTACTATTCATAATATTACTTATTGATATTTTTATTCATGGCTCCATTAGCTTTTAAAATGTTAAGTTGTACTGGATTTGCATAGCTAATAAAAGAGTTTGGACTTTACTTTCTAGTATCCTTAGAGATTTAAAGTAAGGTAGTAAAAATAAGCTTTTAACTCAGTTAAAAGCTGAGTTTTAGCAATAATTTATCTAATCGTGATGTAGGGACTGAAGAGAGGAAATACCAGGATTGGTGGGTTAATGTAAGAGCCTATTATCCTGTACCCAGGTATTTGGCCCAAGGGTTGAGTAGTGGTCATGGAAATGGAAAGGAAGGGATAGTTTGCTGAGGCATATAGGCTGCAAAAATCATTAGTTCTTGATGACTGACTGACTGGCAATGAAGAAAGAGTCAGAGGTGACTATGTGGTTTGGAGTCTGCATCCTTGGGAAAACTGAATTACTCTAAATTTTACCCTCATGTCTAAGCTAAATTGTAGGTTTGCTTTGTCAAATGGTATCCTTCTATACAATCTTTATAACATTCTTTTATTATTTTCTATGTATCCTTTTGGATCTTGGGTCACTTTTATTACTGCATAGACCTTGTTTTCAACAATCTGGATCCAAATTGCTTTTTAAGGATGAGACCTGATATGGTGCTGAGATATGGGGCCTTATTTTGTCCTTGAGGTTTGGTTGAAAGTGATCCCTTTAGTCAGACTCTCCATGAAGGAACTGGGAAAGGGAATAAAACCATCTCATCTCATTCTCCACCTGTTGTCAGAGCTGCTCAGGTGTTTGCTCCAAACCCTCCAACCCCCACTGTTAGCTGGAGTTAACATAACTCTTTAAGTTAAAGGGTCCAGAGAAAAGAAAGGAAGCTACAAACAAACAAAAAAATCAGATGGAAGCAGCTGGGACCAACAGGAGATACATCTGACCTGGCAAGATTCTGAGTCTCATTATATGCTGATTTTACTACATTAGCATATTAAATGATACATCTACTGGTGGCCATGACTGAACATTAAGAACAAAAAAGGATAAAAATGGGGTGGCACTGCACTCCCCTGAAAAAGCCTTGCTTCCTCCCCAGTAGACTGATGCATATACCTCCCCATCATTAGCCTCGCTCTTCCTTCTTTTGTCTTTACTCTTTAAAATTAAATCACTCTTGCCAGGTGGGTGAGAAGTTGATCTGTGAACTTAGTTCTCACTTCTTCATTCTTTGGCCACTGAATAAAGCTTGTGCTGTGTCATTCTCAGCTTCCATTTCATTATTCACCTACTCAAACCCAAAAGGAGAAAACCCTCCCCACACTGAGAGAAAGAGCCTCTGCTGGGCTAGGGCCTGAGCAGGGTCCATATGACTTAATTAGGTAACACATCTTCTGCTTTTCAGTTTTTCAGTTCTACTATTCCCTTCTGTCTCAGCCTGTTAAAATTAGTGTTTCATGGGCAGCTACAGAGCTAGAACTGTAGTCCAGGGCTCTGAAGTAAACTTAACCAAAGATTTCAGTGGGAAGAACAGAATTATTCATGTCTTGTAGCCACTGTGTGTGTGTGTGTGTGTGAGTGAGTGAGTGAGTGAGAGAGGGAGGGGGAGGGGAAGGGGAAAGGAAGAGAGGGACCACAGTTTATTCAACATAAATATTTGAGCTCTTTTTTCTCAAATGGAAGCATACAGAATTTCTATAATTCTGAATGGCAGCAGTTAGTCATCAGTTGATATTAAAATACGCTATATTTTCTATAAATGTTTTCTCTCAAGTTATGGGTTTAGTTTCATCCTGCTTTATTCTTTTCTTTAGGAAAGGATGGTGTTAAAATGCCATCAAGTAAAATAAGGGTTTTTATGCTGAGGTCTCCACATCAGCAAATTTACATTTTGTAAGAACACCCTAAGGGGATATCAGCTTCTTCTCTTAAAAAGTTAGATGGATCCATTTCAGTTGTGCACATCCAGCTTCATGCTCTAACGTGGCCATATTGCTTTAGCTTTCATTTAAGGCACAGGTTTCTGGTGATAATATACATCGACACTTTTCCAGTATTGCCTGAGAACAGCGCTCTAAAGAATTCAACTTGAGTCATTAGTAATGAAAACTTAAACCTGTGACACCCAAATGGATGAATTCTGTTAATGTTTTAATGTATTCAATGCTTTCTAAACTTATACACATTTTCAGATATGACTAACTTTATTTTTTTAATGACTAATTTTCTATATAAGAAATACTTTAGTTGTATGATAAAAGGAAAAATTGCCCCTGTAAGTCAAAATTCAAATCATGCTATCACAAATAGCAATTATTTAGTTCTCTAAAATATATAACCTGACTGCTTTCATATAATTCAAAATGTGTCAAAATTAAATGTGCCTGATTTTTATAAATCTGTTATCAGTATTAGAGTTTTATATATCATAAATTGAAACTTGAGACATCAACTATGTCTAATTAATTGTCATGTCATGACAGTGTATGTGTAAATTCTGACTAGTCATAATTTTTAAGAAATGTGTTTTCTTTATACACCATTGTTTTCTGATTATTTCCAGTGAGATCAACTAGCTATGTTTTACATTATGTGGATCTGATTACTTGTGTTTCCATCAAGGTTCCAGCACATTAAATTGGGATGGCCACATAAAGGACAGGATATAGGAAAATCACAAACCAGAATGTCATCCCCTGAGACTGAGAATGATGTTACCTCCCTAGGGACCTGAGGAGAGGTAGCTCTCCCTGAAACTCAGCAGGAAAGGGTCATGTAGGGAGCACTGCCAAGAGACCACAGATTCCACTTAGGGGAAGTTGCCAACCCACGGTAAACCTGAAGGGAAGGATCCAGGAGAATAACTCCCCTGGTCTCAATCCCCTACCCATCTCTGATCTCCTGCCAGGATTTGTTATTGGCAGACCACCACCAGAAGCCAAAGTGTTGGGGATCCCACTAGGTAATCTACAGAGGTCACCTCACAGTGCAGAGAGCAACATGGATAATGGTGGATACTATATCTGGTTGGGCAAACAGAAGATTTACTGCACAGTGTGGTGAAAGAAATAAGATAAATTCTACCTATTTAATGCCTCATTTTATTTTTTCAGCTTTATTGAGATATAATTGGCATATAACGTGTAAGTTTAAGGTGTACAATGTGATGATTTGATACATATACTGCAAAATGTTTACCACAGTAGGGTTTGTTAACACCTCTATCCCCTCACATAATTTCCATTTCTTTTTGTGGTGAGACCATTTAATATCTACTCTCTTAGCAACTTTCATGTGTATAATACAGTATTGTTAACTATAGTCACCATGCTATACATGAGCTCTTCAGAACTTAATTTTAATTGGAAGTTTGTCCAACATCTCCCCATTTCCCCCACTGCCTGCTCTTGGTAACCACCATTCTAGCCTCTGTTTCTGAATTAAGCTTTTTTAGATTCCACCTACAAGTGAGATCATATGGTATTTTCCTTCTCTGTCTGACTTGTTTCATTTAGCATAATGCCCTCAAGGTCCATCCAAGTTGTACCAAATGGCAGGATTTCCTTTATTCTCATGGCTGAACATTAAATTGTGTATCTATCTATATCTATATCTATATCTATACACACACACACACACACACACACACACCAAATCTTTGTTAACTGTTCATCTGTGGGCAGACACTTAAGTTGTTTCCATATGTTGGCTATTGTAAATAATGCTGCAATGAACATAGGAATACAGATATCTCTTTAAGATACTGACTTCATTTCATATACCAAAGTATATATCCAAGTAGTAGGATTGCTGGATCGTATGGTAGTTCTATTTTTAATTTTTTGAGGAACCTCCATAGTGCTTTCCATTATGGCTGTACCAATTTACCTTCCCACCAACAATGCACAAGGGCTCCGTTTTCTCTACATCCATGCCAACACTTGCTATCTCCTGTCTTTCTGATAATAGCAATTCTAATAGGTGTGAGGTGATATCTTGTGGATTTGATTTGCATTTCCCTGATGATTAATGATGTTAAGGCTTTTTTTCAAGTACCTATTGACCATTTATATGTCATCTTTGGAAAAATGTCTATTCAGTTCCTCTGTTCACTTTTTAAGCAGATTTTTTTTTCTGTTGAGTTGTATGAGTTCCTAATAGTTTAGATGTTAGCTGCTTATCATATATCTGGTTTACAATATTTATGTCCCATTCCATAGGTTGCCTTTTCATTATGATGATTGTTTCTTTTGCTGTGCAGGAGTTTTTTAGTTTGATGTAGTCGCACAGATTCATTTTTGCTTTTGTTGCTTGTACTTTTGATGTTATATCCAATGTCTTATTGCCAGAATCAATGTCAAGGAGATTTTCCCCTAAGTTTTCTTCTAGGAGCTTTATGATTTCAGGTCTTATGATTAAGTCTTTAATCTATTTTGAGTTAATTTTTTGAGTAGTATGAGATAGAGATCAAATTTCATTCTTCTGCATGCCATTATCCAGTTTCCCAAAGCCATTTATTGAAGAGACTATCTTTCCCATTGAGTATTCTTGGCTCCCTTGTCAAATATTAGTTGACTATATACATGAGTGTTTATTTCTGGGCTCTCAATTCTGTTCCATTGGTCTATGTGTCTATTTTTATGCTAGAACCATATTGTTTCGATTACTACAGATTTGTAGTAGTTTGAAATCAAGAAATGTGATGCCTCCAGCATTTTTCTTCTTCCTCATGATTGCTTTGACTCTACAGGGTCTTTTGTGGTTCCATACAAATTTTGGGATTATTTTTACCTGTGAAAAATGGATTGGAACTTTGATGGATGGCTTTCAAACTATAGATGGCTTTGGATTGAAGAGATATTTTAACCATATTAATTCTTCCAATCAATGAATGAGATGTATATTTCCATGCATGTTTATTTTCTTTAATTTCTCTAATCTAAATTTATAATTTTCAGTGTACATGTCTTTCACCTTCTTGGTTAAATTTATTCCTATGTACTTTATTGTTTTTGATGTTATTGTGAATGGGATTGTTTTCTTTATTTCCTTTTCAGATAGTTCATAGAACAAGAATTAGTTTATAGAAATGCAGCTGATTTCTTATGTTGATTTTTGTATCCTCCAACTTTACTGAATTTGCTGATTAGTTATAACAGGTTTTTTTATGGAGTCTTTAGAAATTTCTTTATAAGATCATATCTGCAAACAATTTTACTTTTTATTTCTGATTTGGATGCCTTTCATTTCTTTTTCTTGCCCAGTTGGCTAGGATTTCTATTACTGTGTTGAATAGCAGTGGTGAGAATAGGTACCCTTATTCCTGATTTTATTATTTTTTATTTATTTTTTACATCTTTATTGGAGTATAATTGCTTTACAATGGTGTGTTAGTTTCTGCTTTATAACAAAGTGAATCAGTTATACATATACATATGTTCCCATATCTCTTCCCTCTTGCATCTCCCTCTCTCCCACCCTCCCTATCCCACCCCTCCAGGCGGTCACAAAGCACCAAGCTGATCTCCCTGTGCTATGTGGCTGCTTCCCACTAGCTATCTACCTTACGTTTGGTAGTGTATATATGTCCATGCCTCTCTCTCGCTTTGTCACAGCTTACCCTTCCCCTCCCCATATCCTCAAGTCCATTCTCTAGTAGGTCTGTGTCTTTATTCCTGTCTTACCCCTAGGTTCTTCATGACATTTTTTTCTTAAATTCCATATATATGTGTTAGCATACGGTATTTGTCTTTTTCTGACTTACTTCACTCTGTATGACAGATTCTAGGTCTATCCACCTCATTAAAAATAGCTCAATTTTGTTTCTTTTTATGGCTGAGTAATATTCCATCGTATATATGTGCCACATCTTTATCCATTCATCTGATGATGGACACTTAGGTTGTTTCCATCTCTGGGCTATTGTAAATAGAGCTGCAATGAACATTTTGGTATATGACTCTTTTTGAATTCTGGTTTTCTCAGGGTATATGCCCAGTAGTGGGATTGCTGGGTCATATGGTAGTTCTATTTGTAGTTTTTTAAGGAACCTCCATATTGTTCTCCATAGTGGCTGTACCAGTTCACATTCACCAGCAGTGCAAGAGTGTTCCCTTTTCTCCACACCCTCTCCAGCATTTACTGTTTCTAGATTTTTTGATGATGGCCATTCTGACTGGTGTGAGATGATATCTCATTGTAGTTTTGATCTGCATTTCTCTAATGATTAATGATGTTGAGCATTCTTTCATGTGTTTGTTGGCAGTCTGTATATGTTCTTTGGAGAAATGTCTATTTAGGTCTTCTGCCCATTTTTGGATTGGGCTGTTTGTTTTTTTGTTATTGAGCTGCATGAGCTGCTTGTAAATTTTGGAGATTAATCCTTTGTCAGTTGCTTCATTTGCAAATATTTTCTCCCATTCTGAGGGCTGTCTTTTGGTCTTGTTTATGGTTTCCTTTGCTGTGCAAAAGCTTTGAAGTTTCATTAGGTCCCATTTGTTTATTTTTGTTTTTATTTCCATTTCTCTAGGAGGTGGGTCAAAAAGGATCTTGCTGTGATTTATGTCATGGAATGTTCGGCCTATATTTTCCTCTAAGCGTTTGATAGTTTCTCATCTTACATTTAGGCAGAAAGCTTTCAACTTTTCATTGTTGATGGTAGCTGTGGGTTTTTCATATATGGCCTTTATTATGTTGAGGTATGTTTCTTTTATATCCAATTTGTTGAGTTTTTATCTTAAAAAGATTTGTATTTTTCAAGTGCTTTTCTGCATCTCTTGAAATGATCATAGATTTTTATCTTTCATTCTGTTAATGTGGTGTCTCATATTTATTGATTTGCATATGTTGAACCGTCCTTGCACCCCAGGGATAAATCCTACTTGACCATGGTGTATGAGCATTTTAATGTTTTTAGTGTACTGTCAGATTATGTTTGCTAATATTTTATTGAGAATTTTGTATCTATATTCATCAGGGATATTGACCTATGATTTTCTTTTCTTGTAATGTCTTTATCTAGCTTTGCTATCAAGATAATTCTGGTCTTGTAAAATGAGTCTGGAAATGTTCCCTCCTTTTCAATTTATTTGAAGAGTTTGAGAACTGGCATTAATTCTTCTTCAAATGTTTGGCAGAATTTATCAGTGAAGCCATTTAGTTCCAGGCTCTTCTTTATTAGGAGTTTTTGTTGTTGTTGTCGTTGTTACGGTACACAGGCCTCTCACTGTTGTGGGCCCCCCCTTTTGCAGAGCACAGGCTCTGGACGCACAGGCCCAGTGGCCATGGCTCACAGGCCCAGCCACTCTGTGGCATGCGAGCACAGGCTCTGGACGCACAGGCCCAGTGGCCATGGCTCACAGCCCCAGCCACTCTGTGGCATGCGGGATCCTCCCGGACTGGGGCACAAACCCGTGTCCCCTGCATCGGCAGGCGGACTGTCAACAACTGCACCACCAGGGAAGCCCTATTGGGAGTTTTTTGATTACTGATTCAATCTCCATACTTGTAATTTGTCTGTTCAGATTTTCTGTTTCTTCATAATTCAGTCTTGGTAGGTTGCATATTTCTAGGAACTTCTCCATTTTTTCTGTTATCCAATTTGTTGGCATATGATTCTTCACTATAGTCTCCTATGATCATTTGTATTTCTGTGGTATCAGTTGTAATGTCTCCTATTCCTGATTTTATTTACTTGAGTCTTCTTTCTTTTTTTCTCCGTTAATCTAGCTAAAGGTTTGTCAATTTTGTTTATTTTTTCAAAAAACAGCTCTTAGTTTTATTGATTTTTTTCTATTTTTTTGGTTTCTATTTCATTTATTTCTTCTCTGAACTTTATTTTCTTCCTTCTGCTAACTTTGGGCTTTGTTCTTTTTCTAGTTCCTTGAGTTGTAAAGTTAGATTGTTTTAGGTCTTTCTTTTTTTCTTTACATAGCCATTGATTGCTATAAATTTTCCTTTTAGAACTCCTTTTCTGCATCCCATAAGTTTTGGTATGTTGTATTTCCATTTTCATTTGTTTCAAAATATTTTGATTTCTTCCTTGCCATTGGTAGTTCATGAGTGTATTGTTTAAATTCCACATATTTATGAATTTTCCAGTTTTCCTTTTTTACTAGTGTCTAATTTCATACTATTTGAGCCAGAAAAGATACTTGATATAATTTCAGTCTTCTTAAATTTGCTGAAACTTGCTTTGTGATCTATTATATAATCTATTCTGTAGAATGTTTTGCATGCACTTAAGAAGTATGTTTATTTTGCTGCTGTTGGATGTAAGTTCTATATATTTCTGTTAGGTCTATTTGCTCTAAAGTATAGTTCAAATTAATGTTTCCTTATTGACTTTCTACCTAGATGATCCGTGTTGTTGAAAATGAGTTACTGAAGTTCCCTACTATTATAGTATTGTTTATTTTTCCTTTCAGATCTGTTAGCATTTGTTTAATATATTTAGGTGCTCTGATGTTGGGTACATATATATTTATGATTGTTACATCCTGTTGATGAATTGACCTCTTTATCATTATAAAATGATCTTTTTTGTCTCTTGTTACAGTTTTTGACTTAAAGTCTATTTTGTCTAATGTAAGTATAGCTACTTCTGCTTTTTTGTTTTGTTTCGTTTCCACTTACATGGAATATCTTTTCCCATCCCTTTGAGCCTGTGTGTGCTTAAAGCTGAAGTGAATCTCTTGTAGATGACATATAGTTGTATCTTTTTTTTAATCCACCCAGCCACTGTACACCTTTTAATTGGAGAATTTAATCCATTTACATTTGGAGACATAATTAATATGTAAGGACTTACTAATGACATCTTATTGTGTCTGGCTGTTTTATAGTTCCCTTGTTTTTTTTCTCCCTCTCTTGCTGCCCTTCCTCTGTAAATTGATGACTTTCCATATTGGCATGCTTTGATTTCTTTCTCCTTATCTCTTGTGTAACTACTCCAGGTTTATGCTTCGTTGTTACCATGCGGCTTACATTAAAAAATGTTATAAGGTCTATTTTATGCTGTTAACAACCTAACTTTAATTGTATACAAAAACTGTACCTGTTTACTGCCCCATTTTATGTTTTTGATGTTGTAATTAACTCTTTTATATTGTGTTTTCAGTAAAAAATTATGGTAGCTATATTATAGTATTATAGTATTCTGATTTTGACTATATATTTACCTTTACCATGTGATGTATATTTTCATATATTTTCATGTAACTCATTAGCATCCTTTCATTTTAGCTTGAATAAATTCTTTCATTATTTCTTGTAAGGAATTTCTAGTAGTGATGAACTACCTCTGCTTTTGTCTGGAAAAGTCTTTATCTCTCCTTAGTTTCTGAAGGACAACTTTACTGGACAGAGTACTCTTGGTTGGTAGTTTTTTAACTCTTTCAGCACTTTGAATATTTCATGACACTCTCTCCTGGCCAATAAGGTTTCTGCTGAGAAAACAACTTATATAGTGTTACAGAGGTTTCTTTTGTAAATTACAAGTTTCTTTTCTCTTGTCCTCCTTCCACTTTTAAGATTCTCTCTTTGTCTTTGATTTTTGGTAGTTTTATTATAATGGGTCCTGGAGAAGATCTCTTTAAGTTGAGGTTGTTTGGTGACCTGAGAGCTTCATTATCTTGGATATCCAAATGTCTCCCCAAATTTGGGAAGTTCTCAGTCATTCTTTCTTTAAATAAATTTTCTGCCATCTTCTCCCTCTCCTGGGACTCTCAGTAATTCACATTTCTTTTGAAATACCATCATTTCTTTTGATGGTATCCTATAGGTCATGAAGGCTTTCTTCACCCGTTCTCATTCTTTTTCCTTTGTTCTCCTCTGACTGGATAAATTCAAAAGTCCTGTCTTCTAATTCACAGATTTTTCTTCTTCTTTTTTTTTTTTTTTTTTTAAATATTTATTTATTTATTTTTGCTGTGTTGGATCTTCTTTTAAATGCGTGGGCTTTCTCTAACTGCGGCAAGTGGGGGCCACTCCTCATCGCGGTGCGCGGGCCTCTCACTATCGCGGCCTCTTGTTGCAGAGCACAGGATCCAGATGCGCAGGCTCAGTAATTGTGGCTCACGGGGCTAGTTGCTCCGCAGCATGTGGGATCTTCCCAGACCGGGGCACGAACCCGTGTCCCCTGCATTGGCAGGCAGATTCTCAACCACTGCGCCACCAGGGAAGCCCACTTCTTTTGATCCATTCTTTTTGTTGATGTTCTCTACTGCACTTTTCATTTTATTCATTGTATTCTTTAGCTTTCTGTTCTTTTTTTAATGATTTTTATCTTTGTTAAACTTCTCATTTTATTCATGTACTCTTTTCCTGATTTTGTTCCATTGTCTTTTTCTTGTACCTCATTGAACTTACTTAAAACAACTATTTTGAATTCTTTGAGATAAACTGAAGATCTCCATGCCTTTGGGAGTTGGTTTCTGGAAGAGTATTATGATTCTTTGGTGTTGTCATGTTTCTTTGATTTTTCATGTTCCTTAAAGTTTTGTGTTGCTGTCTTCACATTTGAAGTAGCTGTCACCTCCTCCAGTTTTTTATTAACTGACTTTGGGAGAAAAACCTTCCATCAGCCCTTTTAGGGATTCTGAGGCTTTCCTCACCTTCTATGGATACACCTGCTTCACACATCTTGCTCTCTCTTATGACAGAATTCTTAACATTGTATGTCTTCTCTGGATCCTGCAAGGCACCAGGCCTCATACTGACAGCCTTCTTGTTGCTTTCTTAAGGGCAGAGATAAAGCTCAATTTTGTGCTCTCTCTGTAGCCCACAGATTTTGCTGGTTTTCCACTCGTGTTCACTAGTCATCTGCCTAAGCCCGCTCTCCTCATTGTCAGAGTGTACTCAGAGAGCTGGCCATAGTGTGTATGTGTGTGTGTGTTTGAGTGAGGTATGCAGAGTGCTGGAACTGCCCATTGGTCAGCTGAGATGATCCATGGGTAAGGCATCCTACTAGCTCATGGGTGATTTTCTTGATGGAGTCCATGATGCAGTCAGTAGAATCTATTTTCCTTTAATGCTCTTCAAGAGTCCCAGCTGCTACACTCTCAGCCTCTTCCCACCCATGACTCAGTATTCTAGATGGGATGAGAGAAAGCCTCTAAGGCAGCATCCCACACAGCTTCCACTTCCCGCAATGAGAGAAATCATGGGCTGAGAAGATTTATCTTGGCATTCAGCTATGTACTAAGGGATAATGTGAATAAAGTCAAACAGCTCCTCTTACCCTCTCCAATACACCCAAACTTGTATTTTTTTGCTCCAGTGCTGTGCTGGAAATTTTCCCCTGGAAACCTGGATTTCCATAAATCCTCTCTCATCTGTGGGTGGCTCTCTAAGACAGTGTTCTCTAGGGACTTTCAGACCATGGCCAAGGGATACTGGAGCCAGTTCATGGGCCACTTTATTGTCCAGAGCCAAGACCAAGGTCTGTATGCTTATTACTCAAGGCATGGGTGGATGAGACTTCTCTCAGGTCCCTTATTGTATGGTGCTGGATCCCACAGCTTCCACAAAGGCACTTTTGCCCACAGATGGATACAAAATTGTTGCTGAGGGGAATACAATGGGGGACATCTTATTCAGCCATGTAGCTGACATTACTCCTTTAATGCCTCATTTTTAAGTAATTTCAAATAACAGAATGTCTTTGGTGCTTGGGCTGTTATAACAGAATACTATAGAAAGGGTAGCTTAAACAACAGATGTTTATTTCTCTAAGTTCTGAAGGATGAGGGGCCCAAGATCAAGGTGCTGGCAGATTCAGTAACTAACGAGAGCCCTCTTTGTGGTTGGCAGAAGGCTGCGTTTTTGCTGTATTTTTACATGTTGGAGACTGAAAGGGCTCTGGTCTCTTCCTCTTCTAATAAGGGCACTAATCCCATCATCAGAGTTAAACCCTCATGACCTTATCTAAACCCAATTACTTACCAAAGGCCCCAGCTCCAAATACCACTTTGCGGATTAGGGCTTCAACATATGAATAATGTGGGAACACAGACATTCAGTTCACTGCACAGGAAAAAAATATCGGCCATCACCATTCATTCAGAATGCTTTCTAGAAGATAAACTGTGTTTTCTTACCCAGGAGACTTTGTTGGTCTACTTCATTTTAGACCTCTGAAGCACATGAGACTGCTAACAAAGGTCACCTGAATATGAGAAAGGGTTTTAGCAGGGTTAGGATGAACAGGGCAGGAGTCAGAAACTAAAAAGGGCAGTCTCATTGGCAAGTGGGTGGCTGCACTAGTAGATGTACTCTTTCCTGCTGGTGTTAGTTCTTTGCTCCTCCTTTTTGTGAGTACTATACATTGTGTATCAGTTACATATTATTAAATGCTATTTAACAAACCATTTTAAAACTCAAATGTGGCATAAAACAACAATAATCTGTTCTTCCTCATAGTACTGCAGGTAAATGGGGATCAGCTAATCTAGATTGGACCCAACTATGTGGCTCTGCTTCAGGCTGTAGGTCTGGTTGTCTTGGTTCACTCAGTTAATTCTGGCTGATAGGGCAGCAGGGATGCTCTTTTCACGGAGATGGCAGATATACAAAGAGGGCTGTATAAAAATAATAATGCCACTTCAGGTCCAGGCTCAGAATAAGCACACTGTTACTATTCTCCATAAGCAAGTGGACAATATAAGATACATGGCTAAAGTCAAAAATCAAGGCATAGGAAAGAACATTATGCTCCAGATAAGGTCATGACAAGAATATGGGTGTGGAAAGGAATGAAGAATTGGATACAAAATTTCAATCTACCATAATCTATGTTCTGGCCACAATTATTCATTTGTTACCCCTCCCCCCAGGCAAAAACCCAAACAACAGAAACAAACAAAAATCTCACCCTCTTCCAGAGTCATTAAAAGTCTCATGCCACATGACATTAGGCTCCAAGTTCAGGATCTTATAATCAACATCAGTCCAGATGAGGCCCTTTTTGATCTGGAAACCTATGAGCTAAAATGGCAAGTCATTTCCCCCAAACACAACACACACCACTGGAAGAGTGAAAGAATAGTTGCAATAAGCACTCCCATTTGAAAGGAGGGAGAGAGAAGAATGAGACACATGTACATAGTAGGCATTGGGCTATAATTTTGAAAACCCATTGGGAAAATGTTGCCAGGCAACATTTTTAGAGATAGGTAGTGGTCTTAGATAAGATCCTAATTGTGCTTGCAGGAAGTGGTTCCCCAGTCAGTCACTCTCCTGGTTTGTTGTTCTACCCTCTTGAATGTCCTTTTCTCCCAAGTATCTTCTTTGGCCATTTCTGAAAAGAACTTTGTCACAGATAACCTTTGCGGAAGCTGAGCAACTTTCTCAGACTGTTCCCTGCTGTAGACAGCTGGGGGGTCAGAGGTCTTACAATTCCAGCAGGCCCAATTCTCTCAGTCCTAGATTTCAGCATTTTGCCAACCAAATATCTCAAGAACATTGTGTATCTTCTCTCTATTTTTCAATGTATTTCATGGGCTCCCAAACAGCCACAGTTTTCTTGAATGTGCACTTTTTTTCCTACTCTTAATCTTGGACACAGTAGGCTTCTGTGGACTATGCCAGTAGTCTCACATTTCTCAATGTAACTATCTTCATATGTAGAAAATGCTTTATTTTGTGATGAAAAATAATTGCTCCTGAGTATCAAAACCCAAAGTATCTACCAATAATAAAATATTTAATCTTCTGAAAATATATAACCTGATTCTTTTATATAATTCAAAATGAATATGTTAAAAATTAAGCTTGCCTGATTTGTATAAAATTATTATCAGTGTTTGTATATGCTATTAAAAAACAGTTAAAAAAACCAATAGGCTCTTTTATCCAGAAAGCCTTTCTACAGATCCTCATTTTTAGGGCTGGAAGAGATCTATTAGGCACCATCTTAATTTTTTCAGAAACCTTAACAAATGGTGCGAGGGCCAAACTCTGATTTGTTCTATGACCCCAGGCTGCATGCTAATATTGATTTAATCTTTGCTCCCATCTTGTATCTTAATCTTCTACTGGCTGGAAAGCTGAGGAGGAGGAAGTTTAATTTTCAAATCCAATAATTTCTGGGTTTATAACATTCTGCTTACAAACTGATAAATTATTTTCTGATCTCATTTCTTTCTTGTAGAAATACACTATATGCAGATGAAAGATCAGCTCACACTTTTTATATTTTGCTTATAAACTATCTTGCCCAAGTCTACAATTTAGTGTGGTACATTTTTATCTTCCAAGTTATATCAGGTGAAAGTTTAAAAGTTTTTGCCTCTTCCCAATATGTCGTTATTTTTCCATATATATATATAATTTTATTGAAGTATAGTTGATTTACAATGTTGTTAATTTCTGATGTACAGCAAAATGACTCAGTAATACATATATACTTTTTCATATTCTTTTCCATTATGTTTTAACATAGGACATTGAATATATTTCCCTGTGCTATACAGTAGGACCTTGCTGTTTATCCATCCTATATACGATAGTTTGCATCTACTAATCTCAAACTCCCAATCCTTTCTTCCCCCACTCCCTACCTTGGCAACCACAAGTCTGTCCTCTATATCTGTGAGTCCTGTTTCTATTTTGTAGGTATGTTCATTTGTGTTGTATTTTAGATTCCACATGTAAGTGATATTGCATGGTATTTATCTTCCACTTTCTGACTTACTTTGCTTAGTATGATAATTTCTAGTTGCATCCATGTTGCTGCAAATGACATTATTTCATTCTTCTTTATGCCCGAGTAGTACTCCATTGTATATATGTACCACATCTTCTTTATCCATTCATCTGCTGAATGGACATTTAGGCTGTTTCCATGTTTTGGCTATTGTGAATAGTACTGCTCTGAACATAGGGGTGCATGTATCTTTTCAAATTATAGTTTTGTCTGGGTATATGCCCAGGAGTGGGATTGCTACATTATATGGCAACCCTATTTTTAGTTTTTTGAGGAACCAACATACTATTTTCCATAGTGGCTGCACCAATTTACATTCCCACCAACATTGTAAGAGGGTTCCCTTTTCTCCACACCCTCTCCACATTTGTTATTTGTAGACTTTTTAATGATGGCCATTCTGACCACTGTGAGGTGATACCTCATTATAGTTTTGATTTGCGTTTCTTTAACAATTAGTGATGACAAGCATCTTTTCATGTGCCTGTTGGTCATCAGTATGTCTTCTTTGGAGAAATGTCTATTTAGGTCTTCTGCCCATTTTTCAATTGGATTGTTTGGTTTTTGTTATTGAATTGTATGAGTTGCTTGTATATTTTGGAAATTAAGCCCTTGTCAGTCACATCATTTGTAAATATTTTCTCCCATTCTGTAGGTTGCTTTTCATTTTGTTTATGTTTTCCTTTGCTGTGCAAAAATTGTAAGTTTGACTAGGTCCCATTTGTTTATTTTTGCTTTTATTTCTATTGTCTTGGGAGACTGAACTAAGAAAAAAAATTGGTAGGATGTATGTCAGAGAATGTTTTTCCTATGCTCTCTTCTAGGGGTTTTATGATGTCTTGTCTTACATTTAAGTTTTTAAGCCATTTTGAGTTTATTCTTGTGTATGGTATGAGGGTGTGTTCTAACTTCACTGATTTACACACAGCTTCCCAACTTTCCCAACACCACTTGCTGAAGAGACTTTTCCCCATTGTATATTCTTACTTCCTTTGTCGAATATTAATTGTCCATAGGTGTGTGGGTTTATTTCTGGGCTTTCTATTCTGTTCCATTGATCTGTATGTCTGTTTTTGTGCCATTGCCATGCTGTTTTATTACTGTAGCTTTGTAGTATTGTCTAAAGTCTGGGAGGGTTATGCCTTTGACTGTTCTTTTTCCTTAGGATTGCTTTGGCAATTCTGGGTCTTTTATAGTTCCATACAAACTTTAGGATCATTTGTTCTAGTTCTGTGAAAAATGTCATGGGTAATTTGATAAGGATCTCATTAAATCTGTAGACTGCTTTGGGTAGTATGGTCATTTTAACAATATTCTTCCAGTACAAGAGCATGGTATATCTTTCTATTTCTTTGAATCACCTTCAGTTTCCTTTATTAATGTTTTATAGATCTCATCATATAAGTCTTTCACCTCCTTGGTGAAGTTTATTCCTAAGTTATTTAAAAAAAATAAATTTATTTATTTTTATTTTTGGCTGTGTTGGGTCTTCATTGCTGCATGCAGGCTTTCTCCATTTGTGGTGAGTGGGGCCCACTCTTCACTACAATGCATGGGCCTCTCACTGCAGTGGCCTCTCCCACTGCAGAGCACAAGTTCCAGGCACACGGGCTTCAGCAGTTGTGGCTCACGGGCTCTAGAGTGCAGGCTCAGCAGTTGTGGCACACAGGCTTAGTTGCTCTGCAGCATGTGGGATCTTCCTGGACCAGGGCTTGAATCCATGTCCTCTGCATTGGCAGGCAGACTCTCAACCACTGAGCCACCAGGGAAGCCCCCTAAGTTTTTTTATGTGATTTTAAAATAGATTGTTTGTTTACATTCCCTTTCTGATATTTCATTGTTAGTGTAAAGAAATGCAACTGATTTCTGTATGTTAATCTTGTATCCTGCTACCTTGCTGAATTCGTTTATCAGTTCTAGTAGTTTTGTGTGTGGAGTCTTTAGAGTTTTCTATATATATAGTACATCATCTGTGTATAATGACAATTGTACCTCTTCCCTACCAATCTGAATACTTTTTATTTCTTTTTCTTGTCTGATTGCTGTGGCTAGGACTTCCAATACTATATTGAAGAGAAATGGTGAGAGTGGGCATCGTCTTGTTCCAGATTTTAGCAGGAAGGCTTTTTCAGCTTTTCACTGAAAAGCTGAAATATAATTGAGTATTATAATGGCTGTGGGTTTGTCATAAATAGCTTTTATTATGTTTAGAGACATTCTCTCTATACCCACTTTCATAAGTTTATTTTTTTTATAAATCATGAATGGGTGTTGAATTTTATCAAGTGTTTTCTCTGTATCTGATTAGATGATCATGTGGCTTTTATCTTGTCTTTTGTTGTGGTGTATTATATTGATTTTGCATATGTTGAACCATCCTTGTGACCCTGGAATGAATCCAATTTGGTCGTGGTGTATAATCGTTTTTATGTGTTCTTGGATTTGATTTGCTAATATTTTGTTGAGAATTTTTGCATCTATATTCATCAGAGGTATTGGCCTGTAATTTTCTTTTTTGGTAGTGTCTTTGGTTTTGGTATCAGGGTGATGGCGGCTTCATAGAACATCTTTGAGAGTGTTTCTTCCTCTTTAGTATTTTGGAGGAGTTTGAGAAGGATTGCTATAAATTCTTCTTCCTGTGTTTTGTAGAATTCCCCAGTGAAGCCATCTGGTCCTGGACTTTTATTTGTAGGGAGTTTTTTATTACAGATACTATTTCATTTCTATTGATTGGTCTGTTCAAGTTATCTGTTTATTCTTGATTCAGTTTTGGTAGGCTGTATGTTTCTAGAAAATTGTCCCTTTCTTCTAGGTTGTAAGATTTATTAATATATAATTGTCCATAGTATTCTCTCTTTTTGTATTTCTGCAGTATCAGTTGTGATTTCTCTTCTTTCATTTCTTAAATATTTTGTTTATTTGGGTCTTCTCTCTTTTCTTCTTGGTGAGCCTGATCAGAGGTTTGTCAATTTTGTTTCAAAGAACCAGCTGTTGTTTTGATTGATTCTTTTCTATTTTCTTTTATTTATTTCCACTCTGATCTTTATTATCTCCTTCCTTCTGCTGAATTGAGGTTTTGTTTGTTCTCCTTTTTCTAATTCTTTTAGGTGGTGGGTTAGGTTTTTTTGAGGTTTCCCTTGTTTCTTAAAGAAGGCCTGTATCACTATGAACCTCCCTCTAAGAACAGCTTTTGCTGTATCCCATAGATTTTGTGTGGTTGTGTTTTTATTGTCATTTACCTCAAGGTATTTTTAAGTTTTTTCTTTGATTTAATCACTGACCCATTGGTTTTTTAGTAGCATGTTGTTTAGTCTCCATGTAATTGTTTTTTTCTCATTTCTTTTCCTGTGGTTGATTTCTAGTTTCATGCCATTGTGGTCAGAAAAGATGCTTGAAATAGAACTCTTAAATTGGTTGAGGCTTGTTTTGTGCCCTAGTATGTGGTCAATACTAGAGACTGTTTCATGTGCACTTGAAAAGAATGTGTATTATCTTTTTATTTGGATCAAATGTCCAGAAAATATCAATTATGTCTAACTGCTCTATTGTATCATTTAGGATCTCTGCTGCCTTATTGATTTTCTGTCTCAAAGATCCGTCCATTGATGTGAGTGGGGTATTAAAGTCTCCTACTATTACTGTATTCCCATCAATTTCTCCCTTTATTTCTGTTAGTATTTTTTTATGTATTTGGGTGCTTCTATATTGGGTACATATATGTTGACAAGTGTAATATCCTCTCCTTGTATTGATCCTTTTATCCTTATATAGTGTCCTTATTTATCTTTCTTTATAGCTTTTGTTTTAAAGTCTATTTTGTCTGATATGAGTATTGTGACCCCCACTTTCTTGTCATTTCCATTTGCATGAAATACCTTTTTCCATCTCCTCGCTTTCAATCTATGTGTGTCCTTTGCCCTAAAGTGACTCTCTTGTAGACAGCATAATGTAGGCTCTTGTTTTTTTATCCAGTCTGCCACTCTGTGTCTTTTGATTGGAGCACTTAGTCCATTGACATTTAAGGTAATTATTGATATATGTATTTATTGTCATTTTAGACCTTGTTTTCACATTGGTTTTATGTTTCTTCTTTGTCCCTTTTTTCTTTTTGTTTTTCCTTTTGTGGTTTGATGATTTTCTTTTGTATCATCCTTATGTTCTCTTCTTTTTGTTTTTTGTGAATATATTGTAAGTTTTTGATTTGTGGTTACCCCATTTTTCAAGTAGGTTAACCCCTTCCTATATCTACTTGCTTTAGACTGGTAGTCATATAAGCTCAAACACATTGTAAGAAAACAATCTACATTTTCTTACTCCTCTCTCCCACACTTTATGATTTTGATGTCCTCTTTTACATCTTCATGTTCATCCTTTTGCTGTTCATTGTGGTTATCATTGTTTTCACAGAAGTTTTCTGATTTTTTTTTTTAATCTGTGTACTGGCTTACTTAAGTGATTTACTTTCTAATTGTGATTTTTCTCTTTCCTATAGATTCTTCTTTTCCATTTAGAGAAGACCTTTCAAATTTCCTTTAGGATAAGTTTAATACTGCTGTATTCTTTTAGTTTTGCTTGTCTGAGAAATTCTTTATCTCTCCTCCTATTCTAAATGATAATTTTGCTGGATAGAGTATACTAAGTTGCAGATTTTTCCCTTTCAGGACTTTGAATATATCTTGCCACTCCCTTCTGACCTGCAAAGTTTCTGTAGAGAAATCAGCTGATAGACTTATTGGGGTTCCCTTGTAATTAACGCTTTGTTTTTCTCTTGCTGCCTTTAAAATCATCTCTTTATCTTTAACTTTTGCCACTTTAATTATATATCTTTGTGTAGGTCTGTTTGGGTTTATCTTGTTTGGGACCCTCTGTACTTCCTATACCTAGACATCTGCTTCCTTCCTTAGGTTTTAGAAGTTTTCAGCCATAATTTCTTCAAATACATTTTCAATCCCCTTTTCTCTTTCTTCTCCTTCTGGGATCCCTATTATGCATAGATTGACATGCTTTGTATTATCCCATAGGTACCTTGTATTGCTTTTTTTTAAATTTTGGCTTCTATTTGCTGTTCTAATTGGGTGATTTCCATTATTCTATCTTCCAGATCACTTATTCATTCTTCTGCATTATTCATTCTGATATTCATTGCCTTTAGTTCATCTCTGCAAATGAATTTTCTAATTTTTCTTAACTCCTCCTTATATTTTCTAGTTCCTTTTTACAGTAATCTGCATGTCTGTCAATAGCTTTTCTTAATTCCTTCAGTATTTTCATTATCTCCTTTTTGAACTCAATGTCTCTTAGACTGAATAGGTCTGTTTCATTGTTTCGTCTTCCAGGGGAATTCTCTTGATGTTTTAATTGAAAGTGTTTCCTCTACTTCTTTTTTTTTACTTATATTTCTCTTGCTCTATGAGTTTAGGAGAAACAATTATCTACTGTGGTCTTGCAGGGCTATTTTTATGTGGGAACATCGCTGCATAGCATGCGTGGGTTTAATGTTTCTGGTGCAAGGGCTGTTTTTATTTTGGATGTCTGCTACTTCTTTCCTCAGTGTATGCTGTCCATTATCCTCTTGATGAGAGGTGTGAATGGTGTTGTGGTGACCAGAGCCGCACTGGATATTGAACAGGGTCTCCTCTTTGCTCTGTGGTTGGCACTGCCCTGTCAGTAGCAGGGTCTGCTCCCTAGTTGTTCAGTGTAAGCCCACAGATGTTTCTGAGCAGTGGTGCAAAGTAGGCAGGATTGCAGTGTTCCCACTGGGAGAGAAGCCACTGACTGGTCCTCCACCAGAGGTGTTCACTGGTGAGTGTGCTCTGTTGTGTAACGTCACCCTTTGTGTGGGCTCACAAAGTACACTGTTGTTGGCACTGCCCTCAGCCCCACCTCAACTGTGGGAATGTCAGCAATCGGCTCTGGTGTCCCTCAGGCATTGTTTTCACAAGGCCACCAGTGCAGATCCATTGAAATCAGGTCCCAGGACTACAGTAGTCATGCACCTGGAACTGCTGTTGGAGCTATGGAGGCAGCTCATACCCTGGCTTGTCCCAGGCCCCTGAATGCACACATTCAGGCCCACAAAGCCCACAGCTGCTAAGGGCAAACCCATCCCAGCTGAGGGAGCACGCATTGTCTGTTCAGATGTCCCCCAGGTGCTGAATTCACAAATCCAATGGCAAAGGTATAAGTCCGTGGCTCATGCAGCCATGGGGAAAGATTTCAGCCCTGTTTCACAAGTCACGCGGCCCCTGGGACTCAGCTGTGGCCTCAGCCCTGCCTCTGTGCATGGGCAACCTGCTGGTGTCTGCTCCCAGAGCCCACCAAGTTGAGGTGGTGGTCAGTGTGTGGAGAAAGAGGCTGCAATGGCAGTCCTGCCCTCTGCGTGCCACTAAACAGTGGCACCTCCCTTCTATGGTGGCCCAGGTTTCTTCTGTGAACACTACCAGTTGTGGTTGTACCACACTCCAATCCATTCAGGTTGTGTTCATGCAGCCAACACCAGTTCTCTCCCTGGATCTGTCCTCTAAACCCCAAGTTTCAGCACCCAGCCCCTGCCTGTACCAGCAGACACATATCTCAGGCTGGAGAGTGTGGGGCAGTGGCACAGACCATCTGTGTAAGTCTCTGTTCTGCCTGCCACTAACCAGTTGTTGCGTTCTCCTCTGAGCCTTTGAAGCCTTTCTGTCCCAGCTGATCTCCCCACCAGTGAGGGGGCTTCCCAGTATGCTGAAGCTCCCTCCCAGGGACGCAGGTCCTGTCCTGCTTCCTTTTTATTCTCCTTTCATCCTACCTGATTACGGAGATCTTTCTTGACCTTTCATATGTTTGAGGTCTTCTGCTAGTGTTCAGAAGGAATTGTTTCATTTGTAGATGCATTTTTGACGCATTTGTGGGAGGAGGTGAGTTCCATGTCCTTCTCCTCTACCATTTTGATTGGAGCTCCCCCAGATATTTTTCAATTTCCCTACCATTTTCCCAATCTTCACCCACGACTCAGTCCCAAATACAGTGGCATGTATCTTATGTTTTACTTACATCTGCTCTCTACTTCAGTACCAAGTATCAGTTAATTGATGCTGCAGTGTGGCTGCTGAACATACAGCCTCAACTCAGAAGCTTAAAACAAGATAATCACTTATTCTCAGAGATGTCAGGTAGGGCACGGCCTGGTGGTTCCTGCATTAAGCTGCAGGTCTAGCTAATCCTGACCCATCATTCAGGACTACTCCAAGGCTCTGGCTGAAGGAATAATAGGTACCTAGGGAATCCTTTCTTAGGATGGTGGCAGAGGTACAAAGAATAGTGCAAACACTTGAGGCCTTTACCGCCTGCTCTTGGAACTGGCACTTTGTTACATTTCCCCCACCTGCCATTGACTAAGGAAGTCCCTTAATTAAGCCTAAAGTCCTGTAACAAAAACATATAAACAACCCTTGATGAGACCATGGCAGAATATTCTTGCAGGGAAGGATTGGAGTCAGTTTTATATACTACACTTTCAGAGTCCTGAATAGCCCTGAGTGACACCAAGAATTTATAAGTGGGGCCAGCACAAAGAGTATCTGCTTCTTATTGCTAAATCCTTAATAATAGAATTATTAATTCTATTATATAATAATAGAATTATAATCAGTTAGTATTCTATAGCTTCTAGTTTGACCCTGGTAAACAAGTATATGTTGTCAATTCATGCTGAAAAATACCTTCCATTACTTACCCATTTTTATACTGGAAACTTTCATTTGAATGAAGAAAATACTAACTTTCATCATGAGTCTTATCACCTCCTTTCTTCTCATTGTCATACTACTAGAACTGCCACTAGATCCTCGAAATGTACATCTTATCTGCAATCACTTAGAAGCTTTTATTTAGTCCCATGTCATCCTTCATAAATGCCCACAGATTTTGAGATGATGAAGTACGCTGTATTCCCATTTCTCTTGAAATTTCCACCAGCCTTGATCTGAGAACCCCATTTTTAGGCCAATCATTGTGTTGGCAATCTTGACAATCTTAGCTGAACGCCTATGGAACCAGTTTTCTCATTGCTTCCAATAGTGTTTGATAATTTTTACTCTGCCATCTAACACCAAAATCCAGTGACTCACTAAGAAATAACTCAAGACATTCTAAATTTGGAGTACTATTTAATGATGTATTCTAATGTACTTATTCAGGGTACAATGATCTACATTTATCTATATTTTGGTTAGTATATTTATATTACCATAACAGGGTGCAAAGGGGTTACCCAACTTGAAAATTTTGCCATTAATAAGTAGCTTTTATCTAGTCCAGTTCTGTCACCATGTGTTTTGTTACATTATTCAAATTACCTAATTCTGGGACTTCCCTGGTGGTTCAGTGGTTAAGAATCTGCCTGCCAATGCAGGGGACATGGGTTCGAGCCCTGGTCTGGGAAGATCCCACATGCTGCGGAGCAACTAAGTCCATGTGCCACAACTACTGAATCTGAGATCTAGAGCGCATGAGCCACAACTACTGAGCTCACGTGCCAAACCTACTGAAGCCCACGTGCCTGGATCCCATGCTCCACAACAAGAGAAGACACCACAGTGAGAAGCACACCGCAACAAAGAGTAACCCCAGCTCGCTGCAACTAGAGAAAGCTCATGCATAGCAATGAAGATCCAACAGACATAAATAAACAAACAAACAAACAAATTAATTAATTAAAATGAGCAAGAGTGTGTCACAATAACTTAAAAAAAAAACTCACCTAATTCCTTGGACTTGGAAGGGTAATTCATATAAGAATAAAATACTTGAATAAATTTAACAAAAGATGTGTAAATCCTCTATACTTAAAAATAAAAGTTGAGAGAAAGTAAAGGAGATGGAAACAGATGGAGAAATATAACAGATTTATAGACTGAAAGAATCAATAGTTCTAAGATGTCAAATTTTCCCAAATGGATCAATATATTCAGTGTAATCCCAATCACAATTCTAACAAGTTTTTGTGGAAAACAACAAACTGATTCACAGAGTATGATGCTAAAATGTGTGGTAGTATAGAATATTGGTTCAGGACTCAGATCCTAGACTCAAACTCTTGGCTGTGCTATCTTCTATGTGTGACCTTTAACCAAATAAAGTTTCACAACTCACTTGGTATTTAATTTGTCTGAAATTTGGTATGTCCCCTAACTTTGTAAACAACATTTATGATTTTCTATAAACTGATGTGTTGGTAGTTTTCAAATGGTCCATGAACTATGTTCCAGTAACACAGAGACAATATGAAACTCAGCTATCTCTGAACTTTTATTCTCTCATTTCTATAGACAGTAGCAATAGTAACCCACCTCATGGAATTTCTGTGAAGATTAAATGAGATAATGCAAGCTACTTGGCAAAGTCCTGGCACACAATAGAGATTCAATAAATCTGGATTATCTAAAGGGAAAAAAGGATAATAGATGAATGAGAGTTGGATACAAACAGTACTTTTATAATTCACACTACATTTGCTGTGGAATGATTAAATGAGACCAGTTCTTGAGCCTCAGATATAAAAAATGTCACCTTTTCAAATTAAAAAAAAAAAAAAACTTTTTCCCCAAATAGTAAGCCAGTTACCTATGGCATATCAGTTCAAGCAAGAAGGCCCACTATGAGATAAAAAGAATAAAGGATTTATGATAGAACTGACTGAATTGTGGGAGCTGGTAATGGCACCTATGGAAAGCCATTCTGTGTCTAAAGAGGGCTGAAGTCATGAATGTAAGCAGGGCACACATCTAAGATTAAAAGCTGGGCATGAAATGAGTGAAAGCAAAGGCAAATTGGAATCTAAAAGAATAAACAGGAACCCAGAAGACAAACTGGAAACTGTCCACAGCTAGCTCTCATTGCATTTAAATCTGACTACACAGTGACCTGTATATTTTAAAGCTGGCACACTTGACCTCATAGCTGTGTAGGTGTCTGGCCCAGGTCTCAGAGAAGCTGAGACTATCCAGTGAGAGGCAAAGAAGCTGTAAATCCAGCTGCTGCAGCACATCAACAATGTGTATCTGAAGATCAGCTACAACATGCGTAAGCTGCAGCTGTGTTTGAAGTCCTGCACAAACCTTCCCATCATAATTACTGCTGCTTCACTTCCATCTTTCAAATCTTACATAAATTTTCTTATAGGCAACCCTAACTTGGAAGCATACAGGGATGAGATTTCTGGAAAATATATTTCTCAATAAGACCATTTCTCAACCCCTATGGTAAATTACCATGTCTTGTTTTTATCACTGAATATTAAATCCTGCCATAAATATATAAGAATAAATGCATGAGTATGATATTAAGAATAATCATATATTGATAAATGCATAAAAGAAATTAACTTTCTTTGAATACTCATTATGTATCAGGGATATTTCCCAACACATTTCACATTACCATAGTAATCCTCACAACTGCATAGTAGTGTATTCTCTAATTTACCACAATTTCATGTAAAAAGTAGGCTCAGAGGTGAAATAAATACCAAAGAACACAATTTCTGGCAAAACATGAACCTGAACATGGGTCTTTGAAGTCAAAGTAGAGATGCATTTTCTACAGAATTACAGTAAAAGCAAAACAAAACAAAAAAGAAAAAAACAAACAAACCCATCATGGTTAAAACTATTAAGAAAAAATACCAAAAATTTTCAGTGAGCTTGAACACAAAAGTGGCAAGTAGATGAAAGCAGTGATGATTAGGTGGCTTGAAATAACTCATTTTAAAAAGATATTACATCCAGAGAAGAGGAAGTTGAAAGGTAGAAAGGTCTTCACATATATGAAAGATTCTTACTTATAGGATTGCATGGTTGTCAAAAATCTGATGATTCTGTGATTGACAGGAAGACACCAACACATATAGGCAAAGGATATGAGTTCTCTTTTGTGTGTGTGTATGTATGTATATATATATACATATATATATTTTTTATAGTTCAGTTTTCCCCACTTTTTATTTATTGGCGTATAATTGCTTTACAATGTTGTGTTAGTCTCTGCTGTACAATGAAGTGAATCAGCTATATATATTCCTCCCTCTTGCACTTCCCTCTCACCCACTCCCCCCATTCCACCCATCTGGGTCATCACAGAGCACCAAGCTGAGCACCCTGTGGTTTATAGCTGGTTCCCACTAGCTATCTATTTTACACATGGTAGTGTATATATGTCAATCCTAATCTCCCAATTCATCCCATCCTCCCCTTCCCCACCCCCCACCCCCATGTCCACATGTCTGTTCTCTACATCTGAATCTCGATTCCAGCCCTGGAAATAGGTTCATTTGTACCATTTTTCTAGATTCCACATATATGCGTTGATATACGATATTTGTTTTTCTCTTTCTGACTTACTTCCCTCTGTATGACAAACTCTAGGTCCATCCACATCTCTACAAAAGACCCAGTTTTATTCCTTTTTATGGCTGAGTAATATTCCATTGTATATATGTACCACATCTCTATCCATTCATCTGTTGTTGGACATTTAGGTTGTTTCCATGTCTTGGCTATTGTAAACAGTGCTGCAAGGAATATTGGGGTACATCTGTCCTTTGAATTATGATTTTCTTAGGGTATATGCCCAGTAGAGGGATTGCTGGGTCATATGGTAGTTCCATATTTCATTGTTTAAGGAGTCTCCATACTGTTCTCCACAGTGGGTGTATCAATTTACATTCCCACCAACAGTGCAGGAGGGTTCCCTTTTCTCCACACCCTCTCCAGAATTTATTGTTTGTAGATTTTTCAGTGATGGTCATTCTGACCAGTGTGAGGTGATACCTCAATGTAGTTTTGATTTGCATTTCTCTAATAATAAGTGATGTTGAGCATCTTTTCATGTGCCTCTTGGCCATCTGCATGTCTTCTTTGGAGAGATTTCTATTTAGATCTTCCACTCACTTTTTGATTGGGTTGTTCGTTTTTTTGATATTGAGCTGCATGAACTGTTTGTATATTTTGGGGATTAATCCTTTGTCCATTGCTTCATTTGCAAATATTTTCTCCCCTTCTGAGTGTTCTCTTTTTGTCTAGTTTATGGTTTCCTTTGCTGTGCAAAAGCTTTTAAGTTTCATTAGGTCCCATTTGTTTGTTTTTATTTTCACTACTCTAGGAGGTGGGTCAAAGAAGATTTTGCTGTGGTTTATGTCAAAGAGTGTTTTTCCTATGTTTTCTTCTAAGAGTTTTATAATGTTCAGTTGTACATTTAGGTCTTTAATCCATTTTGAGTTTATTTTTGTGTATGGTGCTAGGTAGTGTTCTAATTTCATTCTTTTACATGTAGCTGTCCAGTTTTCCCAGCACCACTTATTGAGAGGCTGTCTTTTCTCCATTGTATGTCCTTGCCTCCTTTGTCATAGATTAGGTGACCATAGGTGTGTGGGTTTATCTCTGGTCTTTCTAACCTCTACCATTGATCTATATATCTGTTTTGTGCCAGTACCATACTGTCTTGATTATTGTAGCTTTGTATTATATTTTGAAGTTGGAGAGCCTGATTCCTCCAGCTCTCCTTTTCTTTCTCAAGATTGCTTTGGCTATTCAGGGTCTTTTGTGTATCCATACAAGCTGTAAAATATTTTGTTCTAATTCTGTAAAGAATGCCATTCGTAATTCGTTAGGGATTGCATTGAATCTGTAGATTGCTTTGGGTAGTATAGTCATTTTCACAGTATTGATTCTTCCAATCCAAGAACATGGTATATCTTTCCATCTGTATGTTATCCTTGATTTCTTTCACCAGCGTCTTATAGTTTTCTGAGTACAGGTCTTTTGCCTCCTTAGGTAGGTTTATTTGTAGGTATTTTATCCTTTTTGATGTGATGACAAATAGGATTGTTTCCTCTTTCTGATCTTTCATTGTTAGTGCACAGGAATGCAAGAGATTTCTCTGTATTAATTTTGTATCCTGGCAACTTTGCCAAGTTCATTGATGAGCTCTAGTAGTTTTCTGGTAGCGTCTCTAGGATTTTCTATGTATAGTATCATGTCATCTGCAAACAGTGACAGTTTTACGTGTTCTTTTCCAATTTGTATTCCTTTTATTTCTTTTAGTTCTCTGATTGCCGTGGCTAGGACTTCCAAAACTATGTTCAATAAGAGTAGTGAGAGTGGACATCCTTGTCTTGTTCCTGATCTTAGAGGAAATGCTTTCAGTTTTTCACCATTGAGAATGATGTTTGCTGTGGGTTTGTCATACATGGCCTTTGCTATGTTGAGGTAGGTTCCCTCTATGCCCATTTTCTTGAGAGTTTTCATCAAAAATCGCTGTTGAATTTTGTCAAAAGCCTTTTCTGCATCTATTGAGATGATCATATGTTTTTTATCCTTCAACTTGTTAATATGGTGTATCACATTGATTAGTGTATGTTGAAGAATCCTTTCATCCCTGGGATAAGTCCCACCTGATCATTGTGTACAATCCTTTTAATATGTTGTTGGATTCTGTTTGCTAGTATTTTGTTGAGGATTTTTGCATCTATGTTCATCAGTGACATTGTAATTTTCTTTTTATGTGATATCTTTGTGTGGTTTTGGTATCAGTGTGGTGGTGGCCTCGTAGGATGAATTTGGTACTGTTCCTCCCTCTGCAACTTTTTGGAAGATTTTGAGAAGGATAGTTGTTAGCTCTTCTCTAAATGTTTGATAGAATTCACCTGTGAAGCCATATGGTCCTGGGCTTTTGTTTGTTGGAAGATTTTTAATTAGTTTCAATTTCATTAGCTGTGATTTGTCTGTTTATATTTTCTAATTCTTCCTGGTTCAGTCTTGGAAAATTGTACTTTTCTAAGAATTTGTCCTTTGCTTCCAGGTTGTCCATTTTATTGGCATATAGTTGCTTATAGTGGTCTTTTATGATCCTTTATATTTCTACAGTGTCAGTTGTAATTTCTCCTTTTTTCATTTCTAATTTTATTGATTTGCATCCTCTCCCTTTTTTTCTTGATGAGTCTGGCTAAAGGTTTATCAATTTTGTTTCTCTTCTCAAGGAACCAACTTATAGTTTTATTGATCTTTGCTATTGTTTTCTTTATTTCTATTTAATTTATTTCTGCTCTTATCTTTATGATTTCTTTACTTCTACTGACGTTGGGTTTTCTTTGTTCTTCTTTCTTTAGTTGCTTTAGGTGTAAGGTTAGATTGTTTGAGATTTTTCTTGTTTCTTGAGGTGAGATTGAATTGTTATAAACTTCCCTTTTAGAACTGCTTTTGCTGTGTCCCATAGGTTTTGGATCATTGTGTTTTCATTGTCATTTGTTTCTGTGTATTTTTTGATTTCCTCTTTGATTTCTTCAGTGATATCTTGGTTATTTAGCAGCACACTGTTTAGCCTCCCTGTGTTTGTGTTTTTTACAGGTATTTTTCCTATAATTTATTTCTAATCTCATAGTATTGTGGTCAGAAAAGATGCTTGATACGATTTTAATTTTCTTAAGTTTTCCGAGGCTTGATTTGTGACCCAAGATGTGATCTATCCTGGAGAATGTTCCATGTTCACTTGAGAAGAAAGTGTATTCTGCCACTTCTGGGTGGAATACCCTATAAATATCAAATCTATCTGGTCTACTGTGTCATTTAAAGTTTGTGTTTCCTTATTTATTTTCTGTCTGTATGATCTGACCATTGGTGTAACTGGAAGTTAAAGCCTCCCACTACTGTTGTGTTACTGTCAATTTCCCCTTTTATGGCCGTTAGCATTTGCTTTATGGATTGAGGTGCTCCTCTGTTGGGTGCATAAATATATATAATTGTTATATCTTCTTCTTGGATTGATCCCTTGATCATTATGTAGTGTCCTTCCTTATCTCTTGTAACAGTCTTTATTTTAAAGTCTATTTTGTCTGATTTGAGTATTGCTACTCCAGCTTTCTTTTGATTTCCATTTGCATGGAATATCTTTTTCCATCCCCCACTGTCAGTCTGTATGTGTCCCTAGGTCTGTAGTGGGTCTCTTGTAGACAGCATATATACGGGTCTTTTTTTGTATCCATTCAGCCATTCTGTTTCTTTGGTTGGAGCATTTAATCCGTTTACATTTAAGGTAATTATTGTTATATATGTTCTTATCATTACCATTTTCTTAATTGTTTTGTGTTTGTTTTTGTGGGTCTTTTTCTTCTCCTGTGTTTCCTTCCTAGTGAAGTTCCTTTAGCATTTGTAAAGCTGGTTTGTTGGTGTTGAATTCTCTTAACTTTTGCTTGTCTGTGAAGCATTTGATTTCTCCATCAAATCTGAATGATATCCTGCTGGGTACAGTAATCTTGGTTGTAAGTTTTTCCCTTTCATCACTTTAAATATATCCTGCCACTCCCTTCTGGCCTGCAGAGTTTCTGCCGGAAAATCACCGAATGAGGATTCCCTTGTATGTTTTTGTTGTTTTTCCCTTGCTGCTTTTAATATTTTTCCTTTGAATTTAATTTTTGTTTGATTAATATGTGTCTTGGTGTGTTTCTCCTAGGGTTTATCCAGTATGGGGTGCTCTGTGCTTTCTGGACTTGGGTGGCTATTTCCTTTCCCATGTTAGGGCAGTTTTCAACTATAATCTCTTCAAATATTTTCTCAGACCATTTCTTTTTCACTTCCTCTTATGGGACCCCTGTAATTTGAATGTTGGTGTGTTTTGTGCTGTCCCAGAGGTCGCTGAGACTATCTTCAATCCTTTTCATTCTTTTTTCTTTATTCTGCTCCTCAGCAGTTATTTCCACTATTCTATCTTCCAGTGCACTTATTCATTCTTCTGCCTCAATTATTCTGCTATTGATTCCTTCTAGTGTATTTTTCATTTCAGTTACTGTGTTGTTCATCTCTGTTTGTTTGTTGTTTAGTTCTTCTAGGTCTTTGTTATACGTTTCTTGTATTTTCTCGATCCATGCCTCCATTCTGTTTTTGAGATTTTGGATCATCTTTACTATCATTACTCTGAATTATCTTTCAGGTAGGTTGCCTATTTCCTCTTCATTTATTTAGTCTTCTAGATTTTTACATTGCTCCTTTGTCTGTAACATATTATTTTGTCATCTTATTTTTTTTGATGGGTGGGACTATGTTCCTGTCTTACTGGTTGTTTGGCCTGAGGCTTCCAGCACTGGAGTTTGCAGGCAGTTGTGTATAGCTGGGTCTTTGTGCCTAGATGAGGACCTCTGGGAGACCTCACTCTGATTAATATTCACTGGGATCTGAGGTTCTCTATTAGTCCAGCAGTTCAGACTTGGTACTCCCACCACATGAGCTCACGCCTGACCCCCAGCCCATGAACCCAGATCCTGCAAACTGTGCAGCAAAAGAAAAAAAAAAAAAGAACAATAACAAAGAATAAAAAATAAAATTAGAAAACTAACAGATATATTAGAAAAAATATAAATGAAACAACAATTGGAATGTAAAACAGAACCACGATAGCAAAACAAAACAAAGGGGGGGGGCTGGAAAAGACCTTGGCTGTGGGGGGGGGCGGAGCTTAGGCAGATGTGGGATTTAGGGGCGGAGGTGGGGTCTAGGCTCAGTGCAGCCAGAGAGGGTCTCAGTTTTCCTCCAGCCTTGGAGGGAGGAGAACCAGGCCCGGGACCCCAACAGGCTCCCCGGGGCCCAAGTGGGCAGGGGAAACACTAGCCATGTTCCTTCCCCGATCCTCTGATCCCCGAGGGTCCCTCTCCATTCACCTCTACTCTTCCTCTTCCCCTCCACACACTGCCAAAGTGGGCTTCAGAGGGCAGAGGACTAGGCCTGGGATGACAGCAGGCTCCTTGGGGCCTGAGTGGGCAGGGGAAATGCTAGCCACGTTCCTCTCCAATCCTCTGAACCCCCAAGGGTTTTCTCCCTGTCACTGTTGATCCCCTCATGGTGAGTGGGCCTCTCCAGGTGTGGGAACCCCTCCCCTCCCCCAGCTGACCCTCAGGAATGCTGGTCCCATCCCACCTCCACTACTCCTACCCCCACCCCCCCATGTCCTACCCAGTTGCTTGGGGGCTCCTCCTGTTCCCTTGGGTGTTGAGGTCTCCCACCAGCATCTGGTAGGTGTCCTAGTTGTGAGGAGACACAAACTCTGTCTCCTCCTACTCCACCATCTTGACTCTGCCCCCCCGAGGGGCAGAGTCAAGATACATATTTACCTCTTAATGCAGGTAAAATATATATAATTTACTACAGACAGATAGCTATACAAGCCAGGCAAAACACCAGCACATCCAGACAGAAAGGCAAGGCAAGCTCCCTTACCCTTCAAGTCTTCCCGAAGCAGTCTTTCTACTGGGATACTACTTAATCAGAGTGAGAATTCTGTCACATCTTTCAAACAGATTTGACTTATCATTCTCAAAGGTTTTGTAACTCCTGGCTATTTCTAGCTGTTGAAACTCTGGCTATATGCTTGACTCCTCACCAGGTTCAAGAAATTTGTAAAATCCTCCCCACATGCCTGAGTTGAATTTTTCCAGGCATAGCACGCCACTAGCTTGCCCAGACTTTAGGCTTGCCTATGATCCATTCTGTTAGGAGAGTTTTCTTATCCAAAAATGAATGGGTGGAAAAGAGGAAATGATCTTAAACTCTGAAACTAGAGGTCTAATTTAGGTACAAAACGATATTTTATGATAGTGGGACTTTAAAAGTGAGTGGAATGAGGACTACAGGATCCCTATAAGTTTTTTTTTTTTTTTTTTTCAGTAGGTCCTTTTCCTTCTGGTTTGCTATAATTGTGATTCTAGATGTCTCAAAATACCTCCCCAAATTTTATTCAATTTTATTCAATCAAATTTTATTTAATCATTCATTTAGAAAATATTTTTTGAGCACCCACCATATACCAGGTACTGCCTAGAATGTCAAAAAATGGAAGACTTGACTATCTAGGTTTTAAAAAGAGATTACAGAAACCCTTCCTGATACACACCAAATAAAGTTATCAGAATTCTACACACTGTTCTATCAGAACAAATCTGTAATTTAATACTTCCTCTTCTTAAGTGACATATCTGTTTTCTATAAGTAATTTTTTAAATATATATATATAATTGTCAGGTGTGCAGCATTACAGTTCAACATCTGTATACACTGCAGATACACTACAGAGAGATCATCACCACAAGTCTAGTTACAAACCATCACCATACAGTTGACCCCCTTCACCTATTTTCCCTATCCCCAATCCCCTTCCCCTCTGGTAACTACTGGTCTGTTCTCTATAACTATGAATTTATTTTTGTTTTGTTTGTTTTGGTTTTTGTTTTTTAAATTCTACATGAGTGAAATCATGCAGTAGGTGTTCTTCTTCATCTAACTTATGGCATTTTTTTTTTTTTAACTTTCCTTTCTCTATGTACTGCTCTCTTGTCAAGGATTCCTAGTTTCATGGACCCCAGATCTGCCTCCTACTTTGCCTGTACCCTTCTTTTGAAACACAGATTCTAGTAACTTCCTGAGAAAGAGCAAATGGGAGGCAAATTTTCTGAGACCTTGCATGTCTGATGTTGTCTTTATTACACTTATATTTGATTGAGAGTTCAGCTGGGTATGAGAATACCATGTAGGGAGTTTTGAAGGCATTTCTTCTTCTTTTCTAGTTTCCAGAGTTAGTTTTGAGAAGTCTGATGCTATTATACGTCCCAATTCTTTTAAGAAACCTGTTTCTTGTTTTTCCTTATACAGTTTTAGAATCATCTTTTGGGGCCCAGTTGTGTTCTGGACTCTTCTTAATTGTCCTTTTCAGTCTGAAAACTATCTCTAAATTCTGGGAAATGTTTTAAAATAATTTATTCATTAATTTTCTTTCCTTAATTTTTTTCCACTGTGCCTTTTTTAAATTTCTATTTTTTGAATGTTTATCTCCTACAGTGAACCCTAATTTTATTATCTTTCTCCCTCCTTTCTATACCTTTTCCCACTTTTGGGGAGATTTGCTCAACTTCATAATTTAATCCTTCAGATGAATACTTTGTCCCTGCAGTTATTTCCAAGAGCACCATTATGTTCTTTCCTCTTTTTTACAGCCTCCTTTTCTTATTTCAGGGTTGCAGCAGCTTCACTATTTATTTGAAGATATTAATCATAATTTTTTAAACTTTTTTTTGCTCTCTGAGTTGTTTAAAAATTCTTCAATGTTCTTTTGTCTTTGCTTTATGTGTGTTCTATCTCCCATGTTATGGGACATTTTTATTCCCATAAAATGAGTGTCCATTCATATTTCAGCTGAAGTGCTAAGAAACTGCTAGGGTGCTCTGTGTCCATGGGCTGGGCTAATTTACTGGCTCCCTGCAATATAAGGTGATAAAGCTGAACCATTTTACCAGGAGTTCTGAAATTCTTAATACCTCTAGGATATCTTCTACCAAAAGGAATGCTTTACTTTCCTACCTGGGATTTATAGTCTGGCTGCCACTGTTCTTAGATTCAAGTAGAGAAGGTATCTCACTATTCAGAATGTAGATTTTCATGTAATCCCACTGTTTTCAGTATAAAACTCTCCACCTTCAGCTGTGTTTCTTTTGTACTAACTCATCAGAGATTAAAACTCTGATTTTCAACCAGTCTCATGGATCATGTGACTTGGCTTCTAGGATGTAAAATGTGCTACAACTCTTGTAGCAGAAACACCCTGTCCAGGGGCTTCCCTGGTGGCGCAGTGGTTGAGAGTCCGCCTGCCGATGCAGGGGACATGGGTTTGTGCCCCGGTCCGGGAAGATCCCACATGCTGCGGAGCAGCTCGGCCCGTGAGCCATGGCCGCTGAGCCTGCGCGTCCGGAGCCTGTGCTCCACAAGAGGAGAGGCCACAACAGTGGGAGGCCCACATACCGCAAAAAAAAAAAAAAGAAAAGAAACACTCTGTCCACATAGGAGCAAGGTATTTTTGAGCAGAATCACAGTTGACTCAGTCTATCCACTGGGAAAATAATGTCCTTAAACAGCTCTACATGGCCAATTATAAGTCCTTACAGAATATGTTAGAAAGTTGCTAAATTAATATAAAATAATATCAGCAAATTCTATAACTACATAATACAACAGACATCAAGTCACAAAAATACCACATTCTTTAAAAATTATCCTAAATCCCTCATCATGCCTCCTCACTCTGTTTCCATGATCTCTGTAATCCTACATCACCTGTGTCCTTGGTTCCTACAACTTCACTGGTTTTAGAGCTTCCCACTGGGTCTTTCCTGCTGGGTCCTTTGGTCTCCCTCTTAGATATTGCTTTCTCTTAATCTCCAGGCAATATCAACTCTCTCTCTCTCATAACTTCCATCTTAATGAAATATTTATTCACCTTCTGTCAATATCATAGTATTTATTAATATATTTAAAATAGAAAAATCTAATAGTATTCCTAGAAACAGAGGACAAAAATCCCTCTCAGTTGCAAGATAGGACAACATTCAAACTAGATCCACTGCTTACAGCTTCCTTTCCTGGTGAGGTTAGTTGTATTTTATGATCATCTAAAATTCCCATTCTTTGGAAGCCTTCAAGCAGAGGGGTGGGCCAAATTTTAACCTATCTCTTCTTTTAAAATCTCTATTCTAGAGTTGGTTTCCCGATCCAGTTGAAGGTCCAGAGTTGTGAGGCAGGTAACTGCCAACATACGCCATGGCTTCTGATATTCTTTCAGGACATTTGAAATGCCACCTTAAGAAAGACCCTGAGTTCAAATTCTGAAAACAGATACAACTCACAAATGTAGAAGACTGATTGGGAAAGAAAACAGGAAGATATCCTCTCTCTCTCTCTCCCTCCCCCCCCCCACACACACACCCTCTGCCTTTGGCAGTTAAAAATTATGACCAAATGCCTCTCAGTTGTTATGAGGGTATAAAGGAAGACAGTTGATCTCTAAGATAACAAGGGTCCAAGTAAAATAAAGCCTTATAGATTAAAGTCAACACTTAAATAAAAATGAAATCATATCCTGGACTGGCTTTGAAGTGCAGGTGTTCCATACTCTCTGTGACCAACAGCCATAGTCAAACAGGTTGTAATTAGAGCATCATAGTTCAAAACTTCCAGTCAAACCCTCACTTTGGCCTCCTGATAAAGCTTTGCCTGAAATTGTAAATATTTGAAATATAAGAGAAATTCAGACAGAAAATACAAGGGGTCCTTGAGAAAGAGACTTCCATTTGTACCTGGGCTAGTGGGTCAGGAGTCAGGGTCATGCCCTTTCCTGATGTATGTCTAAATAGAACTAAGGCCCTGATGCTAAACTTTTCATAAACGATAGGGTTTGTGGTGGTTTCCTTTCAGCAACATATTTCTTGCTATGCAGGATACAATTATAAATAACTTATTATTCTGCACACTTATGTCCTTCTTTTTCTTTCTCTCCCTTCTCATTCATTCTTTCCATATCTTCAATCTACCTCCCACTCGAATGACCCATCTCCCATGGCAGAAACACAAGCACATCGTGAGAAAAACACAGAATTTAATGACCTCAGAAATGTCTACGTTTAAGCTCAATTTTTAGAACCTAATTTTTAGGTTGGAGTCTCTTCTTCTAATCCACATGGAATTCAGAAAATGTCAGGCCCAGAAATATTGAATACTAACCACATTTTGTTGGTGATAATAACTATGATAACAAATAGCATGAAAATGCATTTTAATTACCAATTCTTTCCTTTAATTCATCAAAAAGGATATTAATTATAACAGCCAACATTACTTGGGTGCTTACTATGTTCCAGGCACTGTTCTAAGTGACTGATGTGTATTATCTCATTAAATCATTGTAACAGTCCTATGAGGGATGCTTCCCACTTTATGGATAAAGAAAGGAAAACCCAGAATGGCGTTGACCTGATTGACAAGCAACAGTGCCAGAGTTGGAACACTGACATCAATCCCCCAAAGTCTGGATTCAGAAGGAGTAGACTATAAGACCTCTCCACGTGACTGTGTACTGTATACTGAAAGAATCGTTAATCAGGGAAAGTTAGAATGAAAGGAGCTAAGAAACCCACTAGTCTACTCTCCCCCCACATGGAGAAACGGAGGCGGCCTACAACATCCCTGAGAGGTTGCACCCAGCTTCTTTCGAGCTGACATGTTTGAAATGCAGCTGCTATTCTATTTGGTCAGCCTGAGCCAGCTCTGGGTAGTATCAAAACAAGGTGGAAGAGGTTTCCTGGCAACTACAACAGTAACCTTGGCCTAACAGCCCCAGTGCTCAATTTTTCTTTCCCTCAATTCACTCAGACATGTCTTCCCTTTCTTTTTCAAATATCTTCTTCTTGCTTTCTACAAGATAAAAGAAGAATGAAAGCTTGTTTCATGAGGCCAGAAATGAGTTACCTTTAGAATTTGATATTCAATTATTGTTATTTTTTTTATGTTATTCTTTGAATTTCCACCCCTCTACTTCTTAACAGATATAGGCTGCATGTTTTTAAAAAGTAAATTAAAAATTGTATTCCTTTCTGTTTATCCTTTTGGAAAACGCGGGCATTCCCTTTGAGAAAAACTATTTTTCTGAAGCGCAGGTCAAGGGTTCCCATTCTAAGGTCTACTTTAGCTGGAGGGCCGTGATCCCACTTCACTGGGTTACGCCGCAGCGCCCAAGGTGAGTTAAAATGGAGTCAAACATCAAGGACAAAAGAGGCACCTTATTCCTGGTGCTGTTTTTCTTCCAGGTAAAATGAGAAATCAAATCCTCCCCTCTTCAGGCAGCACTGTCCTCTCTGAACATGACGTTAACTCCCACAAACGAGCCTGGTGGTAAAGGGGGTGATTAGCTAGATAGGCCTTAACAGCTGGGCTCCCGGAGCAGGCAGCGGGGTGGGGGAGGGGCATTACCAGGCACCGGGGCTTGTAGTTCTATCCGCAGCGGCTGCGGCAGCAGCAGATGAGAAGCTTCTGGAGGTGGGGGCAGGGGAAAGCCCAGACTGTAAACATCTCTTGCCTGTTGCCTAGAAGCAGTGGCAGCAAACAATCCACAGACTGCTTCCAGATATTCAACATTTCCTTTATACACAGGGCTCTGTTTCTTTTTAAGATATGCGGCCATTTTATAAGGTCATCAGCACACATGTGACATGTGTGTCTATTTTAATCACTTCCTAGCCACCCCGGGAAATTGCTTACCTAAAGTGGTCAATTATTGTTTAGCAAAACCTTGTTAATGTTAGTATATTAATTCTGGGGCTTTTATAAGCCTTTTCATGACTACTCTCTATTAGGCACTCATATTAGTAAGAATCAACAGACACAAAAATATACTGCTTTGTGTAGAGGGAAAATCTGAGAGTTCCTTATTAATAGTTTTCTGAAACAAGCTGTGATGAAGGGCAGGAGTTATGTATTATAAATTTGTTGAAAATGTGATAACAGTAATGCTGTAGACTGTCTTGCAGAAATGAACTTTGAAATATCTCACACACACACATACACAGCAAGAAAAGGGCAGGGTAGTAATAGTGGAAGATTTTAATTACCTACGCATAGCACAGGATTACATCAAGTGGAGGAAGCAGGGCTGGATCTGCTGCGAAGCTGCTTTCTAATTTAATGTGTACATCAACCTGAAAAGGGAGGAAAGAATGCCAGGTCTATGATTAAATAATATTTAGGACTCAAAGGAAAGAGAATGTGGAAAACAGTGATTAAACCTCATTAAGCATAGGATTTCATCCCAGATACAAGGTAGAGGTGTTTAGAGACAACATGGAATTTTAGGAAGACAGAAAAGTAAATACAGCATATAGTCGTTAACTCAGAGAGAGACATGCCACCGAATTAAGGTCAGGGTAAATAGCAGGGAAATGGGTTTTAAAAACACAACCTCACCCAGAATGCCAGTCCCACTAATAAGTGGTCAATTTGTTTAGCCTTTTACAAGATCACAGTGGAAGAGTAATGTTTCTAGAATGATGCAGCAAAGAAAAGGCTCCCTTACCCTTTTCCACGATCCAGAAATCTTAAATAGAAAATCAAATCCTGTATCCTTGGAAGGGAGCTCTAAAAGGACCCAGGGGAGAAAAAAGAGGCAAAAAAATTACCAACTCAGAAGACAAACTTCTTTTATGACATTGAAAGCACACAACCCAGCAAGGCATCCATAGGGCCATTAAGGGGATGAGTGGGAAGTCAGTGACAGATGAGGCTGCCTTTGCTGAGAGCCTGAATGAATTCTCTGCCTGCGTATTTACCAAAGAAGCTGAAGGTCACATCCCGGAAATCGGGATACGTTTTCTTGAGGGGAAAAGTGAAATGTTAAAAGGATTTTATGATCACACAAGCGCAGATAGTTGCACAATTAGAACTATTAAAAGTTGACAGGTCACAAGACCCAGATTAAGTATGTCATAGAAATTGGAGAAAAGCGCAAGGGAAACAGGAAATGCCTTCAGCAGTGTTTCTTGATAGCTTTGCTCAAAGGAGCCTGAAGAATTGAGCTGGGAGCTATTCTAGGACTAGGTGTTTAAAAGAAATCCTGGGAATCTTTAGAAATCTAGCCAACAATAATCTGAGTCATGGTTACAAAGCAGATAGGCCCACCCTCGTTTTGCAGTTTTTAGAAATGCATAATCTGGTGAAGAGTTAACATTAGCTTTATAAATCACAAACAATTGGTATTTTCACAGAAATGGGGCATTTATGCACTAGTCCACACAGGTAAAAATGGAATTCACTTAACTGCGTCTAAATTTCCTAAATTATTTCTCATAATTTCATCTATAATCTATCTGCATTAAATGCAGTAGTATGAGAGTAAATCCAAACTATCCCTAGACTCAGGGAATGTGTATATGTGAAATGGAAAGGAAAGCTTTTGTAAATTACTGTCCGTTGTCACTTTCATCATCACCATCACTCTGCGATCATTAAACACATACTTGTGTACAATACTATAGCCAGGGAGTGGTTGGAAGGGGAGTCATTCTCTGTCTCAGGGTTTGGATCTCACAGTGATTCATCTATGCTTTTGGTCATTGTCTTACCAACTATCATGGCATCATATTATTTTTAAAAACAAAAAGATAAGAACAGTCCACTTTCTGAGAATGTGCTCAGAGTGGACGACTGCTCCGTGCGTCAGCCTCCACCAGCTGTGTTTCCGTGAACCCAAAAAATTAATGTAAATAGTCACAGAACTGTGAAGTTAAAATCGGAAGGGCAGGTGGCATTACTTAGTGTTCATTAATCACTTAAAAACTGCATTTTCTTTTCCTTTTGCCCTTCCTCCTCTCCGTCTGCCTGCCTTTCTTTCTACCCTCCCTCCTTCCTTCCTGTCTGCAAATGTTTATTGAATCTCCTAGGCCAGACTGTAATATTTAACAATAACAACATGCAAGCATGTGTTACTGACCCCCAAATAATTCCCAGAGTAGTGGCAATATTGACAGTGTGATAGAGGCTAAAAGAGTAAAACCCCAAAGTGTCCAGAATTATATAAGAGAGTACATAACACAGCCACGGGCTAGTCAAGGGAAAGGTGGGCTATAGAAGGAAACAAGAGGAGTTAACTGAAGGAGAGGTGAGAAAGGATGCTGTAAACATAGAGTATATTTACAAAGGTTTAGAGAGGAGACAACACAGTGAACTGCAAAATGATGTGACCAGATTATTCTCTCATTTTGGATTTTTATATTTTTTCTACCAAACTCTACCACACTAACTGCATTTATTTATTTATTTTTAAATCAGTTTACTGTTTTTATTTTTTTAATATTTATTTATTGGCTGCGTTGTGTCTTCATTGCTGCGTGCAGGCTTTCTCTAGTTGTGGCGAGCGGGGGCTACTCTTTGTTGCTGTGCGCTGCCTTCTCATTGCGGTGGCTTCTCTTGTTGCAGAGCACGGGCTCTAGGTGCACAGGCTTCAGTAGTTGTGGCACACAGGCTCGGTAGTTGTGGCTCACGGGCTCTAGAGCACAGGTTCAGTAGTTGTGGCACACGGGCTTAGCTGCTCTGCGGCATGTGGGATCTTCCTGGGCCAGGGATCGAACCATGTCCCCTGCATTGGCAGGCAGATTCTTAACCACTGAGCCACCAGGGAAATCCCACAGCCTTTATTATTGAATTTAATTTCTTATATTTTCTTAGGAAGAAAATAGCAAAAGCAGAAAATAGAACAAAGTGAGTAGAGAGCTGAGTGATTTAGAAAAAGGATATCAAAACTGTTCATAAATTTCAGAAATACATGTACTTTGTTTAACCTTTTCATTAATGACCAGGAGGGGTCTACTTCAAAAGTGAAATTTTGGTGGCTTACCAAGAAAATAAGGATGGTGAAGAGAGGTGGTGACATTGACATGATTGAATACATCAGGCTCTGTGGACCTAAAAAAAGCAAGAATAGTTTATGCAAGAAAGAGGACAGTCACATAGCAAGGGCTACGGAATAAAGAGAGCACAGTGGAAAATATGGACCAGGGTAATACAGTGAAGTTATGATCAACATGAAAATAATACCTCCTAATTTTTCTTAGCAAGCCATCCCATTAGAAACTGGTGAAATCATTCTTGCAGAAGTGCTGAAAAATCACTCTTGTAAATCACTCCCTTCTAGCTCTAAAGCTGTATTGCAGTTCAAGACCTGAACACACACCCACTGTTCCTCTTCCTGTGCCTACCGCAGAGCTCAAGCCAGGAAACTGGCTTTGCACTGATCACATTAACTTTCTCCCTTACCGTCTTCACTGGAATCTACAGTCACTGTACTGCTCACATTCCTCAATCTTAGTGAAAGCCAGCAAGCAGGACTCTCAGAAAATGCGAAGATTTTTAGTACCCACAAGTCTCCCTTTCCATCTTTCACATTTTGCTTAATATTTCTCTAGTTTCCCTATTACAATGTAACAAACCCTGTGTTTTGAAGAAATACCTCTAATAATCATTTAACCATAGTGTATGGTATGCCAGCTTTACCTGAGTTATTCCCATTAAGTCATCACTAATTACAGAAGACAAATCTTTATTCCAAATGAGAGGAATTTTAAAAGCAAGCTAAGCAAATGACGGATATTTGCCTGGAAGGAAGTAGGGATAGGAAAGGGGATGCCATGGAACTTATCAGAGGCCCTGTAAATATGACGTTAAAAATAAAAAGCTCCAGTACCTCACTGGCCATAATGCTGGAGCAGTGTCCAGGACACACTGGCCAATGTTTATTTTTTAGTTGCTGGGTCACAGGGTAGCCATGTTTGTAAATCAAACTTATTTCATCTATTTTACTCTGAAAGTAGTCTCTCTACCGCAAAGAACATAGCCGGCATGCAAAAAAAACAGTGTTTTTTTTTTTTTTTTTTAATTTCCCTGATTTCAAAGCCACAAGTGGGTTATACCAAACAGTATAGAAGTTTTAAAAAATGATATATGTCAGAGGATTAATTGATTGATGATTTGCAAATAAAAACATGGTCTACATGTCACTTTAATTCTTGAGGTAGTGGAGGAGTAAAATATGTCAGCTGATCAATACATATAGATGATTAAGAACACTGAGCTGATTTCAGCAGATTGGAGCTCTGGGCCAAGAACTGCCTTTGACTTGCTTTCTGACCTCTGGCAAATCAATTAAAACTCATCTCTACGCACTTGCCTCACTTTTAGAAATAGAAATAAAAAGATTCTCTGCCTACTCACCCAAACATTTGCTGCTGCAAAATAAGAGATGAACCTTAAAAATAACCTTGCAGTAAGTACCATGTGACGGGTATCACTTTAAAGCAGTGACACATACGGCAGAGGAGAACCGTGTAAATATTTGTGAAACAAATATAAATTTCTGGAAACAGTACTTGAATAAATTTAAAAAGAATCTCTTGGAAGGAATGGAAACCTAAAGTCAAACTACTGGAGTAAAAATACTGGAGACATTGACACATATTTAGGCATGGTTTCTCAAGGAAAAGTTTCCATTATGAGGGACAACTTTTCACTTATTTTCAACCTTTCTTTCATACCTCTCCCTTGTTTGCACTCCTGGAGATCACTGCTGCTGATAAGGCAGGATGCAGGATGATGCTTGAGTATTTGTATGTTCATTTCTTCAAAATATGGTTTTCCAGCAAGTATCATAAGCTTTGGTCATTTAATATCTCTTCCAAATTTATACTTTCTTTGCATAGACATTGGACACACTTTACTCTGATTTTATAAAGCAACAATAATTCATTTTCAGGTACTGAATGATATGTGTACATTACAAAAAATAAATGATGTACTCAAAGCCTAAATGCAATTAAATTTGCTTTAGAAATATTTTAAAAACAATTTTATAAATTCTCCATAATTTTTAGCATCTGGATATATAGAGACAGTCCATTTCAACTTATATTCCAAATGTCAATTGTGTTTATGAAAATTCCTATATAATTTACAGACATTTCTCAGAATTCAAAGAGTAATCTTAGAAAAATAATTCATAACCATATTCTAAAAAATAGCTAGGAATAATCTGGGAGAGGGGAAAAAAAAGGCCAGAGTGGACAGTAAGCCTATTAATGTGAACAAAAATTGCTTGTATTTCTTTATTTATTTTTAATTTTATGTTGGAGTATAGTTGATTAACAGTGTTGTGTTTCAGGTGTAGAGCAGAGTGATTCAGTTATACATATACATGTGTCTATTATTTTTCAAGTTCTTTTTCCATTTAGGTTATTACAGAATATTGAGCAGAGTTCCCTGTGCTATACAGTAGGTCCTTGTTAGTTATCTATTTTAAATATGGCAGTGTGTATATGTCAATCCCAAACTCCCAATCTATCCCTCCCCCCCATCCTTCCCTCCAGTAACCATAAGTTTGTTCTGTAAGTCTGTGGCTCTGTTTCTGTTTTGTAAATAAGTTAATTTGCCTCATTTTTTTTTTTTAAGATTCCACATATAAGTGATATCATATGATATTTGTCTTTCTCTGTCTGACTTACTTCACTTAGTATGAAAATCTCCAGGTCCATCCATGTTGCTGCAGGTGACATTATTTCATTCTTTCTAATGGCGGAGTAATATTTCATTGTATATATATACATCTTGTTTACCCATTCATCTGTTGTTGGACATTTAGGTTGCTTCCATGTCTTGGCTATTTTAAATAACACTGCAATGAACATTGGGGTGCATGTATCCTTTCGAACCATGTTTTTCTCCAGATATATGCCAAGGAGTGGGATTGCTGGATCATATGGTAGCTCTAGTTTTAGCTTTTTAAGGAACCTCCATACTGTTCTCCATAACAGCTGTACCAATTTACACACCCACCAATAGTGCAGGAGGGTTCCCTTTTCTCCACACCCTCTCCAGTATTTATTGTTTTTAGACTTTTTAATGATGCCCATTCTGACCAGTGGAGGTGATACCTCATTGTAACTTTGATTTGCATTTCTCTAATAATTAGTGATGTTGAACATTTTTTCATGTACTTTTCATGAGGTTTTGACATAGCAGTCTATATATAAACAAGGTCGTTTCAAGTTGCTGGTCTTAATTTCAAATACATTTCCAATATCCTGCATTTGTGCTTTCCTCTTCTCACAGTTGCTGGTTTTAATATCATATTTGTGTGTGGATGATTTCCTACCTTTACTGGTGAGTTTTTCCATTTGTAACTTTCTTGTTTCTAGTTGTACTCATTGGCAGCCTACAGGAGGGCTCATGCCAATGAGTATTGCCCAGAACTACCGCTGCCAGTGTCTTTGTCCCCGCAGGGAGCCATAGCTGCCCCCTGCCTCTGCAGGAGACTCTCAAATACTAGCAGGTAGGTCTGGCCCGGGGTCTTACGAGGTCACTGCTTTTTCCCCTGGGCTCTGGTATGCACGAGATCTTGTGTGTGCCCTCCAAAAGTGGAGCTTCTCTTTCCCCCCGTCCTGCGGGATTCCTGTGATCAAACCCCACTGGCCTTCAAAGCCAGATTCTCTGGGGGACTTCTCCTCCCATGGGACAGACCTCCAGGCTGGGGAGCCTGTTGTGGGGCTCAGGACTTTCACTCCTGTGGGAGAACTTCTGTAGTATAATTATTTTCCAGTTTGTGGGTTGCCCACCTGGTGGTTATGGGATTTGATGTTATTGCTATTGAGCCCCTCCTACCCTCTTGTTGTGGCTTCTTCTTTGTCTTTGGATACAGGATATCTTTTTTTAGTAGGTTGCAGCGTTTTTTTGGTCGACGGTTGTTCAGCAGTTAGTTGTTATTGTGGTGTTCTCATAAGAAGAGGTGAGCTCACATCCTTCTACTCTGCCATCTTGTCTCCCCAACAGTTGATTTTAAAGTCCATTGACACCCACCTCCTTACATACACACACACACAGATCATTTGGGTTGTGTGCTATGTTATTTTAAATTTCATTCTACTTTGTATGTGATACGGTTTTAAGAGCAGCTTTGAAATTAAGCAAAGTATATGTTGCTAATGTAGTATAGTTAAATAAATGCAGGACATACTGAGTCAACTGTGTTTAGATATAATACTTACAAGTATTTTGTAAGGCTCCATGGGATTGACTTTATAAACCCGAAATTCAAAAAGTTACAACAAATTTTTCAAACTATGTCACTCTTTCATATTGTTAGAGAATGTTTAAAGTCCTTAAAAAATATTCTACCACATAGGAAGTTAATTTTCACATTTATCTGGTCTTAGAAAGACCCCAGTGTAAGGAAAGGTCAAGGAAGAGGCTAAGGTAAGTTGTGGGAAAGATGGCACATTTTCTTCCTCTAGACATAGGTCTCTATTTGAGTGAATGGAGGCTCTTTCTTAATTGGCCAAACCTGGATGAAGGACACAGAATTAGCAACTGATCTCAAAAACGAGGTAGAGAATGCCATTAATAGTTAATAATATCTATTAACATGGAAAGACATTTACAGTGTACTGTTAAAAATAAAGAGGCAAATTATAAAACAAAATTTACAGTGATTAATCATTCCTATGAGCAAGGAATAAAAAGGAAAATAAGTAGATATAAGAATGAATTCATAATGATTATCTCTAGGTTATGGAATTGTGGAAGTTTTTTTGCTTTATCTGAAATTTCTAATATTACTCAATGAACAAGTACTATTCTGCCATAAAAGAAATGGTATTTTTAACTTTTAAACAAAAAAATCAATTCTTGTTTTCTGAGATATTATCTCAGATTTGATATTCTGATTTTGATTCATACATATTTGACATTTAGACATAAATTTTCCTTCATGTTACATGCATATTTGCATATAATCTATAGATTACATAGATAACTGCATCTAGTAATTAATAACAGATTTAAGTTTATATAAAATTAACAAGACCTTTTAACCTAATTATTCAATGGTAATAAATTTTGCTGAGACTTTTAAGTTAATTTATTACATGTTAACAATAGGAATATATTTTGACTTATAAAATTAATAGGGTCATGTAGAATTAATAGTTACTGGTTTGTTTCTCCAGTTACATACAGAGAGTCTTAGAATCATATAATGGTTTAGGGCTGCAAGGCATCATTCAGCTTAACCCATTAATTTTATAGATAAGGATGCTGAGGTTCAAAGAGACTAAGATATTACCCAAGGTCACTCATTTAGTTCATGGCAGTGAGTATTATGACCAAGTCTTCAGATGTTGAGTACATCTAAGTTCATAGTGTATACAAAAGAATGTATACAGATAGAATTTACTTCTTTCTTCGGAAATTCTTTGCTTTACTGTATTTGAAATTCTGAAGTTACCTTTAATTTTAAAGTACATAGTTTATCTCTTTAGAACTTGTTTTTTTAATATTAATAAATTTAGATTTATTTGAAGCAATTTTAGGCACTCATAGTTGTAAAAATATATATTGAATATAAAGGTAAGGCTTAAAAAAGTTTTGACTTTAAATCCTGATTCCACTTTGCTGATTTGTTGAATTTTCAAGAGCAGTTTTAAATATTTCAATTTAGAGGTCAAGTAGTGTAAACTCACATGTGTCTGACAGTAATCCATATGAGGGGTTCAAAAATACCTTAGTGTTACACATATACACACACGAAAACATACACACATATACATTTAGTTCATTTTGATAAAACAATATTGAATATGAAAATCTATTTTAACTAATATTTCATATGAGGAATCATTTAAAAGATTGATCACATTTAGGAAGCAACATGGCACAGAGGAAGAGCTTTGGCATCTTTGTTGTTGCTGTTGTTTTTATTTTGTTTTGGCTTTGGAGTCTTAAACATCAAAGTGGAGTTCCAATCCACCTACCAACATTCAGACCTTGAGGCAAATTGTTCAACCTTTCTGAGACTGTTTACTTATCTGAAAGTAGGATTTAAAACTTCATAGAAGTAATTTTTGAATGATAAGAAATGTTATGTAAAGCACCCAAATTACTGAAGGACACAGAAAACATTCAGTACATTGTACCTTATTTTTAAATTAGAATTTATATAAAGAATGCATAGCGATGTCCTTTTTAAACTCCAGTTAATCTATAATTTCCTTCCATTCATACTCATCCAGTTGCTCACTGTTATGGTAATAGGTTATAGTCTCATCTTATTCCACAGCTCAGCAGACCTTGAAAGAGTAGATTCCAGGGAAAACTTGCTCTCCTCTGAGGAGAATAGGAACTTTCAGAGAGAGGATACAGTATTTATTTTATTTTTCTGGGATCATCTTTACTAAAAAATTTATTATTGGGAGTATAGTTGATTTACACTGCAGCGTTAGTTTCAGGTGCACAGCAAAGTGATTCAGTTACACATAGACAAATATCCATTATTTTTCAGATTCTTTTCCCATATAGGCCTTTACAGTGTATTGTGTAGAGTTCCCTGTGCTATACAGTAGGTCCTTATTATTTATCTATTTTATATACAGTAGTATGACTATGTCAGCCCCACAATGTATATTTTATATTTAAGAAGTTCAATCATCTTATTCCATGCACAGAAACAACCAGATTGTAAACAATTTCAAAAATCTGATTTATAAGTTTTCTTAAAAATTTTTGTTACTCATCAGACCTTCACATGATTGTAAACAATATATGTTACTGAGGATATAGGTGTTAACTGTATCTCTGGAAAAGAGCAAACAGCAGACCATGGAAGACACAGCATCTACCTTCAACACTTTGAATGGCTGTTGTGCTGTATCAGCCAGGGTTGCTAGTTGCAAGCAACAGAAATGGACTTTGAATTGTTTAAGCAGAAAAGTAAATTGTGGAGTAGTTCACAAAATCACTGGTAAGGCTATAGAATCAGGCTTGGAAATGGGCACGAGCAAAGGTTTAGTAGCAGCCAGGATCCCATCCCAAATCATCCCACAAAACCAGCCCAGTAAGCACATAGTGCTGCCACCCCACTGGACATGTGATCTCATGGCTTGTATTGCTGTCACCCTGGCTCTGAACCCTGGACACCACTGATGGTCTTCTGCACTACTGCCCCTAGAAACACAATCCTTCAAGCTCTCTTGCCACTGCTTGCTGCTACAGTGCATTGTCTTTGGTCTGTTTTTTTCTTGGGTCACTAACACCAGATTTAAAGTTGAGCTAAGGAAGACTGGTAATAAATATTTCTGCTTTTGCCTCTCCCCACCCCCACTACCAGATTCACAAATTAGTGAACTCTCTAAACAGAGGAAAAGTTCAAATGTTGGGCAGCCAAGGAAATATACAAATTATCCACTCTCTAAGTGGAAGAGCAGGCAGAGTTTTTCTGAGTTGCCACAACAGAAAGCAGGACTAAGAAAGAAGATGTCAGGGGAAGGGGAGGTTTGGTGTTTGCAGATTTAAACATGATAAGAAACTTTCCACAAAATAAAATTGTTAAAGAATGAGATAACTGCTCTAAAAAGTTGGGAGCTCCCTGCTACTACTGAAATTTAAGTAAATGGTATACGGCCATCAGAAAAGTGAGCTATAGAAAAAAATCCGCAACGTTTCTATGATTCTATCCTTCTGTTGAGATTGGGACTCTGCCTCAGATTATGGTTTTTTTGTATGTTTCCACCATATTCTGTGTTATGGTCCTGTTGCAAATATTGCCAGGGCCTAGGACAGACAGAACTCCCCACCGACCTGTGCATCTCAACCAACTTAGTGAACTCCCAACTAATCCCAGTGACCTGAAAAAATAGTATTTTTAATATCTGCTGTGACATGGATATGGTTGGGAAGCTGACTCAGGAGATAAAGAATTATTTTTACAAATTTAACAATATATATTTCTGTGGTCAATATCTCTATCAATATATATCATATATACATACATATGTTATATGATGTGATATCCATGATACTTGATATCTGATATATGCTATATATATATATATATATATATATAATATTTTCTACTTCAAAGTAAAAGTGATAGTGGGAGTAGTCTGCAAGTAGTATAGGTTATAAATAATAACAGTAAAGCTAATAGATTACCTACTGATATTTATACAAAACATACAATCAGACCCCTGACTTTTAGATGTGACTGGTATTTACGAGGTTTTGTAATTACTTTTGCTTCTGAATTTTATTAATAATAATAATGGTATTGTTGGTAATAATATAATTATTGTGCTGTTAAGTGTTTAAATATATCAGCTAGTTTAAACCTCACAGCAACACAATAAGTTTGTTATCCTCATTATCAGATGAAGACACAGCCTCGAGGCTGTTACTTATGTTGTCAAACTTCGCAGCGCTGGCTAGTGATAGAATCTGGGATGGAACCAATGCCAGTCTGACTGTAGCAACCCTGCTCTTAGCTACTGCCTCTCCAGTCACCGATGCTTTTGCATCTTCAATGATAAGTGTATGCCTACTCTTTTTGCTTTTTCCTCTCAGCCACCATTAGCTGCTCTATTTCTTGATGTATAAATTCAGTATGTGCTCAGTGTATTTCTAATGTCCACCTGCTTGCATCTATGTAACAAATATTCAGTTTTGTAGCGATCATTTACCTATTTATACAGCTCTCTCCCAACAGAAAACAGTGCAATAAGCCTCCCATAATTTTGGGAGATCAGCTGGGCTCCAGATCCTCAGAGTTGGATGTCCTGATGTTTAACACAATCCAGAGACAGGGAAAATGCAACATCTCATGAGACTCCTGGGGTGTCAAAGTTGAACCTTAGGAAACCATGAGGAGAGGGTTTAGGGGAAATCAGGGTGTTTAGTAACAGAAGACAGAACCCTTAGCAGTAGCACACGATTTTACAAAGATTAGATGCAATTATGGTGGTTTTAAAATGAATGTTGTCTTTAGAGAAGAGCTAACACCTATCCTTCTCAAACTCTTCCAAAATATAGCAGAGGGAGGAACACTCTCAAACTCATTCTGCAAGGCCACTATCACCCTGATACCAAAACCAGACAAAGATGTGACAAAAAAAGAAAACTACAGGCCAATATCACTGATGAACATAGATGCAAAAATCTTCAACAAAATACTAGCAAACAGAATCCAACAGCATATTAAAAGGATCATACACCATGATCAAATGTGGTTTATCCCAGGAATGAAAGGATTCTTCAATATACGCAAATCAATCAATGAGACACACCATATTAACAAATTGAAGGATAAAAAGCATATGATCATGTCAATAGATTGAGAAAAAGCTTTTGACAAAATTCAACACCAATTTATGAAAAAAACCCTCCAGAAAGTAGGCATAGAGGGAACTTTCCTCAACATAATAAAGGCCATGTATGACAAACCCACAGCCAACATCGTTCTCAATGGTGAAAAACTGAAACCATTTCCACTGAGATCAGGTACAAGACAAGGTTGCCAACTCTCACCACTATTATTCAACATAGTTTTGGAAGTTTTAGCCACAGCAAGCAGAGAAGAAAAAGAAATAAAAACAATCCAAACTGGAAAAGAAGAAGTAAAGCTGTCACTGTTCACAGATGACATGATTCTATACATAGAAAATCCTAAAGACATTAGCAGAAAACTACTAGAGCTAATCAATGAATTTGGTAAAGTTGCAGGATACAAAATTAATGCACAGAAATCTCTGGCATTCCTATACACTAACAATGAAAAATCTAAAAGAGAAATTAAGGAAACACTCCCATTTACCACTGCAACAAAAAGAATAAAATACCTAGGAATAAACCTACCTAAGGAGACAAAAGACCTGTATGCAGAAAACTATAAGACATTGATGAAAGAAATTAAAGATGATACAAACAGATGGAGAGATATACGATGTTCTTGAATTAGAAGAATCAACATTGTGAAAATGACTATACTATCCAAAGCAATCTATAGATTCAATGCAATCCCTATCAAACTACCAGTGGCATTTTTCACAGAACTAGAACAAAAAAGTTCACAATTTGTATGGAAATACAAAAGACCCTGAATAGCCAAAACAATCTTGAGAAAGAAAAATGGAGCTGGAATCAGGATCCCTGACTTCAGACTATACTACAAAGCTAAAGTAATCAAGACAGGATGGTACTGGCACAAAAACAGAAATATAGATCAATGGAACAGGATAGAAAGCCCAGAGATAAACCCATGCACATATCATCACCTTATTTTTGATAAAGGAGGCAAGAATATACAATGGAGAAAATGCAGTCTTTTCAATAAGTGGTGCTGGGGAAACTGGACAACTACATGTAAAAGAATGAAGTTAGAACACTCCCTAACACCATACACAAAAATAAGCTCAAAATGGATTAAAGACATAAATGTAAGGCCAGACACTATAAAACTCTTAGAGGAAAACATAGGCAGAACACACTGTAACACAAATCACAGCAAGATCCTTTTTGACCCACCTCCTAGAGAAATGGAAATAAAAACAAAAAAACAAAAAAACAAATGGAACTTAAAAGCTTTTGCACAGCAAAGAAAACCATAAAGAAGACGAATATACAACCCTCAGAATGGGAGAAAATATTTGCAAATGAAGCAACAGACAAAGGATTAATCTCCAAAATTTATAAGCAGCTCATGCAACTCAATATCAAAAAAACAAACAACCCAATCCCAAAATGGGCAGAAGACCTAAATAGACATTTCTCCAAAGAAGACATGCAGATGGCCAAGAGGCACATGAAAAGCTGCTCAACATCACTAATTACTAGAGAAATGCAAATCAAAACTACATTGAGGTATCACCTCACATGGGTCAGAATGGGCATTATCAGAAAATCTACAAACAGCAAATGCTGGAGAGGGTATGGAGAAAAGGGAACCCTCTTGCACTGTTGGGGGGAATGTAAATTGATATAGCTGCTATGCAGAACAGTATGGAGGTTACTTATAAAACTAAAAATAGAACTACCATATGACCCAGCAATCCCACTACTGGGCATACACCCTGAGAATACCATAATTCAAAAAGAGTCATGTACCACAATATTCATTGCAGCACCATTTACAATAACCAGGACGTGGAAGCAACTTAACTGTCCATTGACAAGTGAATGGATAAAGAAGCTGTGGCACATATATACAATGGAATATTACTCAGCCGTAAAAAGAAATGAAATTGAGTTATTTGTATTGTGGTGGATGAACCTAGAGTCTGTCATACAGAGTGAAGTAAGTCAGAAAGAGAAAAACAAATACCGTATGCTAACACATATATATGGAATCTAAAAAAAAAAAAGGTTCTGAAGAACCTAGGGGCAGGACAGGAATAAAGACGCAGATATAGAGAATGGACTTGAGGACATGGGGAGGGGGAAGGGTAAGCTGGTCTGAGGTGAGAGAGTGGCATGGATATATATACACTACCAAATGTAAAATAGATAGCTAGTGGGAAGCAGCCACATAGCACAGCTAGATCAGCTCGGTGCTTTGTGACCACCTAAAGGGTTTGGATAAGGGAGGGTGGGTGGGAGACATGAGAGGGAGGAGATATGGGGATATATGTATATGTATAGCTGATTCACTTTGTTATAAAGCAGAAACTAACACACCACACCATTGTAAAGCAATTATACTCCAATAAAGATGTTAACTAAATAAATAATAAAAAAATAAAATGAATGTTGTCAAGTGTCATAGAACCCACAAGTAGGGCATACCCTACCCTTAGGATTATCTCTTTCCACCTGAAGCAAAAACATTCTCTGCAACACCCATGACAGATGGTTCTTCACCTCTGCCTGAACACTTTTGGAAATGGAGAACTCTAGCTTATTTTGTATTGAATAAATAGCTTCTTCTTGCTGCTGACACTAAGTTTTTCAGGCCTAGAAATGTGAATTCATCAGCTCACCGGGGAGTTTCAGAAAACAGAACCATATGCCTGCTATTCTGGGCACGTTTCATTATCAAGGTATCTGGAAACTAAATGAATAATCAGAAGGATGCTTTCTAAACTTAGAATAAAAGAAAATAAAATTACATATTATTATGAAATTTTCCCCTCAAGTCATGGAAAAAGCCTCATGAATTATTCCTGTCAAGCCACAGAGAGAGCATTTCTGATAAGTGGAATGTACAAGGTCTCTCTCTCTCTCTCTCTTTCCGAAAGAATGCTGAATAAATTCAATCCAATTTCTCAAATAACCAGTTTTTATCAGCCACAAATCCATCACCTCATGCTAGAATTTTACTAGGGTGATAAAGAACATGCTGGTGAGGATGAGTATTAGCACATTGAATACCTGGTAGTGGCCATCTTTTGCAGGCTGGTACTAGTAGTAGGAGATGTTGTTACAGAACTGGGTTCCCTAGTAGCAAGGGGGATGATGGGATCTAGAATAGCAGAGACTAGGGGCAGCAATTAAATTCAGAAGCAGAGTGGACAGAATTACTTTAAATGGAAGCAAAGTAAAAGGGTACTTTACTTTAAAAGGGCAGTACCTGGAATGGCAGTTGGGGATAGGGGTAGGGGGCTGCTGACCTTCAGAAATCTATTGAGGTGGCTTATAGGGCATGATGTTTCTAAAGTCAAGAAAGATGAGAACTGCCTAATATATAATTAAAAGAGATCAAGAATGAATGCACAGAAGCCTGAGATCAGGTGTCCTCATGAAAAGTCACGATCCTTCACTCAGTTTCCAGATTTATACCAGTTCTAAGACCACAAACCTGTCAACCGAAGAAGAGGCGAGATCTTCATGAAATACTATAGCATATATTTAGAAGTGCTTTCTCCTTTTTCTCTTGAAGGGATCTATGGTCATTTACTCAAGAGACCGTACCCAGGGCAAAGAGCCTGAGCTCAGCTCATGAGTGGCATGGTGTGGGGTACAAGCAGAAAAGGGACTGCTGTTGCACTATCGGCCTTACTCAAGAATAACCTCAAGTGACAGCAGTGGAGACTTATCCTCCCAAAGAGCAGACATTTGAGCTATACATCTGTTCATTTTCTTCTAGTGGAATGAAAAGTTGCCTGAGGTTACAGTCTCATGGGCAGTGGTGAATGACTTAACTTGCTGGTCAGGGCCGTTGAGAGAAACAAGATTCCAAGACCAGGAAAAGGCAGTTCAAGGAAATAAGTAAGTGGCTGGACCTATGGTTAAAAGCAAAGAGTATTAGGATCTCTGTGCTACACATTAATGTTCATAAAAGATATCCACTGAAAAAGAGGTGTGGAATAACCGAGCCACAGGATGATTTGGCCAGTAGGTGTCAGCCAGCCTCTCTCCTTGCCCATTTTAGTGCTTATACAATGGGTTTATGAATAGGGTAAGCATGGGGGAAAAGATGGAAGCTATTTATGAGCCCAAGAGCACAGGCTTCTTTTCACAAGGGCTGATTTACTTCTCATAAATGTCCAACCTGCCAGTAACAGAATTCAATATTGAATTCCCCATATGGTACCTAACAAAACACTGAAGAAAAGTTGATTACATTAGGCCTTTTATATACTAGAAGGGGCAATGTTCCATCATGACCTTGACTGACATGTATCTGCATATGAGTCTGTCTTCCTGCATAGAGTGCCACTACCAGAACCCTCCAAAGACTCACAGAGTATATGAGAAATTGGCATAGGGTCTATTATAATATCATCTTAAATTGGGGAACTCATTTTATGGCAAAGGAAGCATGGCATTGGACACATGACCATGAGATCCACTGGTCCTAATCACATACCATAACCTTCAGAAGCTACCTCCTGAAGGTTTTCCTGAGGCACAGCTAAGAGGTGACATCCTTCAAGGATGAGAGATTCTTCAAGATATGGCATATACCTTAAACCAATGGTCATTATATGGTACCATATACCCAATAAATAGAATATATGGGTCCATGAAACAAAGAGTGGAAGCAGGAGTGGTGCTTCTTACCATTCATCCACTTAATTACTTTGGAAAATTTGTTTCCCGTCTCTTCAACTTTAGGCTCTGTAGGTCTAAGTTTCCTGATTCCAAGGGAAGGGATGCTTCCACTGAACTTTTATGCTGTAGCTACCATCTTAACACTTCAGGCTCCTTGTGCCAGTAAACTAGTATTGAAAGAAAAAAATATTATCTCTGGCAGGTATAATTGATCCTGATCATCATGAGGAAGTAGGACTAATCTTACATAATCAAGATGGAAAGAAATATATTTGACACTCAGATCATCCACTGGAGAGCATTCGTTGTTATGCCCATGCCCAGTTGTAATCTGAGAAGGTAACCAGATCTTAGACCCATCAGGGTCAAAGGCAAGCCACCTAGACCAGCAGAAGAGGAAGATGATGAGTAGTAGTCTTACACTCAGGACCAACGGAGCAGTGAGAACTATAGTTTTTCTACTAACTCTTCTTATAAGCTTTCCCAGAAATTGTGACTAATCAGAAAATCTTGAGAAGCTGTGCCTGAATTGAGTAAACTGAATTAAGAAGCAAGTGGATCTGAGTGTTTCAAGGTGGGGACAATAGTAAATGCTGTTTGTGACACACTCTTCTTCATTAGCCATAGCTCCCATTCCACATATGATATCATCTGATAGCTGCTCTGAGTGTTGGCTAATGACAACTCACAGCTGTCCCTTCAGAGAATGATTCTTGGTCAAACAGAAGCTACCACATCCTGGACCTATGACTTACATGGGAGGACAAACTTTTGCCAATGATTGACATTACTGATGTACTGAATTAGTTTTGTCAATTTGTACAAGTCAAGTAGAGGTCTTCCTTTGAAATGTCATGGGTTAGGACTATTGTCCCAGATACCTACAAGAGCTTGCTAGCTTGTTGACATTTCCATAGTACCATTCCCCTCCAGCTCATCTTGCAAGCTATGTCAGATGCATCTCCCTAAACCACATTTTCATCATGTCAGCCTGCCCTTCAAGAATCTATAATGGTCGTTTAATTTTACCACATTAAGACTACTTATCACTACAGGTAAATTTAACAAATATTAGTTGAATATAGGCACTAAAGACATAAAAATGAATATGAAATGGTACTTACCTTCACATTTTCACAATCTACTAGGAAAAATGTACTGCTTGTGTCTTAAAGGAGGACCAAGCTTTACCAATATTGGTATCCTAGCTCATAGAAGACAGTGCTGCCTGAGAAACTTGGGAATGGTCTCAAGAAGGAGATGACAATTGACCCTTATCTTAGAGAATGTAAGAATAAGAGTTCTTCTTATGTAGACTGTGGTGTTGAGAAGTGTTTTCAATGAAGAGATTCCAGTGTGAGCCTGGGTGCAGAGAAAAGGGAATGCAGTGAGTTCCTGAGTGACTGGAGCAGCAGCTGTCACTCTACTGCAGACACACTGAAAGGCTGGGTGGCAATCATTTGTGAGGTGTGATGTAACTTGTTACTAATAATATTTATTGATACATGCTGAGGTTTGTGACTGACTCACCTATTGAAATAAATCAGAGAGAATTCAAAGCTCTCCCTCAGTACTTTATTCCATTCTGACCTTTTGTGTAGTAAAGATTTGGGTTTGTCCCAAAGAGTAGTCTGGCCATCGTTCCTAGCTCCTGGGAAGTAATCTCTCTATTCTGTGTCACTCTATTCCTGAATGACAGGAGTGTCTTTGTTATTCATGGTGGGCTTCTCAGACAAAGCCTGACAGATTTATGCTAACAAGGGGATTCCTGGTAAACCCTTTGGGTCACGTGATATCTGCCCAACCTCTAGTGGAACTGAGGGTGGTTGAAGACAGAGTTTAACTATTTGGACCATCAATCAAACAATCATGCTTACATTATGAAGTCTCAATAAAGACTCTGGGTACCAAAGCATGAGTGAGCTTTTTAGGTTGGCAGTACTCTCTGTGTATTATTGCTCATCGATGCCAGGAGGGTGACACATCCTAAGGACACTGAAAGCTTTGCATTTGGGACCCTCCCCATGTGCCTCTTCCTTTGGCTGATTCTAATTTGTACCTTCCTTATAATAAGCCATAACTGTGAATACAATAGGATCCATTGAGTTCTGTAAGTCTTTCAAGTGAATTACCAAATGTGAGAGTAATTTTGGGAAACCCAATGTCAGAGGTGAGGGTTGTGTGGAATCTTCCCTCTAACTTTGTAGTTGGACCCTAACTACTTGCACTGTGTCAAAAGGCTTGGCCAGACTTGGAATCTGGAGGATTATACCTTTAATCCCATGGTTTGGCTCACTCTGGGTACTTTCTTAATTGGAACAGATGAGAATAAAGTCAGTGTGCCAACTGATAATTATACATAGCCCTGGGTCACTCATGAGCATGCCATCCATCCTGTGTGTCCTGCCAAAAAGTATGTGTGTGAGTAGGTGTGGCAGAAAATGAGGTTACCAAAGGAGGTATTGTCTAAACTAGTAATTCTTATTTTATATAATAGTATTTGAAATGGACAATCACATAGTCTGGTAAAAATCTATAATATAGAAAATCCTGATTGTTTATTGCACATAAAATGGTATTTGAAATCAGAGACCTACATGCTCTTTCTAGCTATGTGGGTTTTATCTTCTTATTTAGTAACTGACTTTGTTTCTTTATATATAAATGAGGGTAAAGTAAGGCATAATTTAGAGAATTATGCAGTTTGGATAGAAAATTCACAGCATATGAAAGTGCTTTATAAAGCTTAAAATGTTGATGATGTTAGTAAATAAGAAGGGTTTTGCTCCTTTTCTTCCATCAACTAGTCATATGACAAAAATTTAACTTTCTTCATGCTTAGTTTCCTGATATGTTAAAATGATAAGATCACTTCCACTTCTCTGAGTTCATCTTAGAGGAAGATACTTTCATTATAATCTTCCTTTTAGGTATCAAAATTCTGATGTATTTTCTTTTTTTTAGAAAAGTAACTTCCTCCCTCTGAAGCCCAATATTCCTGATAGAGAGGAGCAATTGTAATGGAAAATTGATCATTAGGTTTATAACCCTCTATTTGCCAAGACAAGCATCATAATCTGGGCCAAAAACATGCTCAGTAGTAAGAGATATATGTTGCCTAAGGGAATGAAAAGTAATATAAAAATTTGCCAAGCAAGAACTTTCTAATTAACTATTAGGGGAAATATTAATTAACAAATTATATTCATATAAGAATTATATAATTTCACACATCATTTGTTGTATTTTAAAGAAATGTAAGTAATGAAATTGATACAATTTCAGTTCCTTGTTTCCTTAATTTCTTCATGGGAGCCAAACTGTTGCATTTTCAGGGAACAACAGGTTGTGGTGGAGAGAGTCTGCAATTGATGATTAGTGATTCTAAGAACAAGATAAATTCATTCTTCCACTTAGCAACTCTTATATTTATTGTAGCTGGATACTGTTTTGAGATAAAATATCTTTCCCTCTATTTTCCCCTTTCCTTTCTCCTAATTCGAACATGTGAGACACTGCTTATTGCAATGAGGAATGTTTGTGGCAGAGTGGAAAGCAGCAAAAGCAGCATTTGTTTCCCTAACGTAAGGCCCAGGAGGGAAAGGGAGTTATAGGTAGAGGCACATGTCTTTAAGAAACTGAAAAGAGAAAGAATTCTTTCAAACTAAAAAGGGATTCTGTCTGTTGAGAGGATGAGGGGACAAGAGAGGTGTATTGGCCTGGTCTGGCTAAGGCGTGGGGTGGGAGGGGCACCCTGGCTTCCTGGTAGCCAGCAAGGCTCAGGTGGGAATAGCTGTGTGTGATCAGGGGTCTCAAGTCTGTACCAAGATTCCTGTTCCCCAAGCTTGGCACAGAAACAGCAGAAGTTGGAACTGAATGGCCCATTAGGCAGGGGAAATAGATGCCTGCATGACAAACTGTAAGAACAGATACAAGATTAAAAGGCTTCCCTGAAAAAACCCCAGTATGTTATCACTGAATATGATCCTGGAAGTGTGATACAACTACGGTGAAGCCCCAAGGTTATTGCTA
>NW_006775239.1:182607-192979 GCF_000442215.2 Lipotes vexillifer | reverse complement strand
CAGGAATTGAATTTGAAATATTTTAAAATACTTCAAGAGATGCATTATTTCAAGTGCACCTGGGTCTGTACTCAATATGATGAATAAATGTGCTCAATTTTAAACATTTCAGAAGTAATCAATAAATTTAAATCCCCAAATATTTGTCCAAATCAAGTCCTTAGAAAAAAACTGATTAACTAATTTCATATTTTCCTGTTTTATTTTTCTCTTAGCATCACTTATATTCTGCTGTATAAGAAATAGTAAAATTATCAAAATCTGGGCAGCAGTAGGGAGAAGGTGAGAAAGACAAAGACCTAGAGAATGAATAATCTAGATGTCCCTCGAGTAAATTAAAATTAACTGCTATCTTAAATGTTGAAGCAAAGGCTACTTTTTGGTAGAAATTGGTTTTGTGCTATTGTTTCATTTGCATATAGGCATTGATGCATTTTATGTATACAGATTTATATTTTATCATTCACTTAATGAAAATATCATCTTTCCATGCCTTTTCTTCAGTTTTTACAGGCACATGCCTACAAACTTTCTTCCAGGAAACATCAAGGCACTCACAGCCACTCTGCCAGGCCTATGACCTAGAAAGATTCTATTTTTTTAGCTTGAGGTTTCAAATAAGAGAGAGAGAGAGAGAGAGAGAGAGAGAGAGAGAGAGACTAAAATAGAAAGTGAATTTCAAAACTGGCATGAATACTAATATGAGATGACCTCTCTTTTTTTCTTCCCTACCCTATAATGCCTCATTTTAAAATATATTCTCTTTTTTTCAGTCCTTTATTGTTTATTGAATCCCAGCTAACTGCCAGACACTATACTATGCTCCAGGAATACAAATCTGGAAAGACCAGGATGCCTGCCCTCAAAGAATTCAAGTCTAGAGAGTGAGCAAAACTATGTACACAACTACTTGTATCGACATAGAGCAATCTGGAAATTAATATGATAGAAATATGTTCAAACTGCTGGGGGACCCCAGAAAAGGGCATGTTTGCTTCTTCCCAGAAGAATGAGTGGCAAGAGGGCATCAGAAGGAGATTCATTCATACAGTGGTTGTCATCTGGGCTGGTCCTTGAAGAATGCAATGTGGGAGTCGGTTATGGTTATGGGGAAAAGTATTCCAGGTGTAAAAATGTGCATAGCAAAAAGGCAAGGACACAGATGTGAAGAAGAACATATTTGGGAGATGTTGACGAAACAGGACATTTATGTGACCCAGAGAAAGCAGGTAGGGCAAGACAGATGAATGAGGCAGTACAAGGCTGGAAAGACAGAGTCTGGGTTTAAAATTATTTTGTTTCATTTCCAACATTTATTTCTCACTGTATGTTTCCATATATTAGAGCAGTTGACAAATTTTAGGTAAAGAGGAATGCCTAGTTTAAAATTATTTAGGCCAATTTTTCTCACTTGGCATACTTCCTCTTTGGGCATATTTTCAGACGTCTGGCAAAGGCAGGGACAAAATTTTCCTTAGACCTTCTTCAGTATTGATTTGGGAAAGCACCACACATTTGAAACCTGGTCACTGTTTTGTTTTGTGTTTTATTGAAGTATAGTTAATTTCCAATGTTGTGTTCATTACTGCTATACAGCAAAGTGACTCAGTTATACATAGATACACATTCTTTTTTCATATTCTTTTCCATTATGGTTTATCACAGGATATTGAATATAGCTCCCTGTCTATACAGTAGGACCTTGTTGTTTAGCCATTCTATATATATCAGTTTGCATCTGCTAATCCTGAACTCCCAATCCATCCCTCTCCTACACCTTCCCCCTTGGCAACCACAAGTCTATTCTCTATGTCTGTGATTCTGTTTCTGTTTCATAGATAGGTTCATTTGTGTCATATTTTAGATTCCACATATAAGTGGTATCATGTGGTATTTGTCTTTCTCTGTCTGACTTAGTTTCACTTAGTATGATAAACTCTAGATCCGTCCATGTTGCTGCAAATGGCTTGTTTTTATGGCTGAGTAATATTCCACTGTACATTTTCTTTATCCATTCATCTGTCGATGGACATTTAGGTTGTCCCCATGTCTTGGCTACTGTGAATAGTGCTGCTATGAACATTGGGTACATGTATCTTTTTGAATTATAGTTTTGTCTGGATATATGCTCAGGAGTGGGATTGCTGGACCATATGGTAGTTCTACCTTTAGTTTTGTGAGGAACCTCCATACTGTTCTCCATAGTGGCTGCACCGATTTACAGTCCCACCAGTGGTGTAGGAGGGTTCCCTTTTCTCCACACCCTCTCTAGCATTTGTTATTTGAAGACTTTTTAATGATGGCCATTCTAACCTGTGTGAGGTGGTATCTCATTGTAGTTTTGAATTGCATTTCTCTACTAATTAGTGATGTTGAGCATCTTTTCATGTGCCTATTGGCCATCTGTATTTCTTCTTTGGAAAAATGTTTATTTAGGTCTTCTGCCCATTTTTTGATTGGGTTGTGTGTTTTTTTGTTGTTCAGTTGTATAAGCTATTTGTATATTTTGGAAATTAAGCCCTTGTCAGTCGCATTGTTTGCAAATATTTTCTCCCATTGTCTTTTCATTTTGTTTATGGTTTCCTTTGCTGTGCAAAACCTCATAAGTTTGATTAGGTCCCATTTGTTTATTTTTGTTTTTATTTCTGTTACCTTAAAAGATTGAAGAAGGCTGGTCACTGTTAAAAATGACTGTCATTTATTAAATCTTATCAATTTTGTTTTGATATGGCATTTCTGTTTCTATTCTTACCAAACACACATATCCCCCTCTCCATAATCGAGGCCATCTGTAATTCAAATATCATGGCTGAAATGGCTTTGGAAAGAATTTCCTGATATAGGAATCTCTTGCCTTCCATTCTATGCTACTCTAGCTGTTAGAAAAGACTAACAGTTATGTCTGTCTTATGTCAGAAAATTGCTTACACACACACACACACACACACACACACAATGTCAGTACCACACCATTTTTTTTTGTATTTTTCATTCCATTGAACTTGCAGTCATTCTGTCTTTACCACTGAATTGTAACCTCTGTAAAGATGAGTCTCACTTTACATTTGAGTCGGCTTCAGGGTGCCTAGAACAGCACCAGACAGACAGGGTTTCCAAAATATGTATGCTGATTGATTACTTGATCCTTATCCATTCTTCCTGTCTTTTCCTGTTTATTTTAACAAACGAATGCAAGGAAAGATAAGTAGATTTAATATGGGTTCAGGTTTGTTCAGGCAGTTTAGCTTTTTACTTTTTATTGTTTTCATTATTCCTCCCCCAACCCTGAAAGTAAACACTTAAAAATTGAGGCTGAGGCAGGTAATGGTATGAAAATGGATATAGGAGAAATTCTGGGTTCCTATTCTTCTGTCTGGGAAAAAGTCAAATAGCCTTACTTTACTTATTTATGCACATACTAACTTAAAGTTCAAGTAAAGGAAAAAGTACTGGGCTTTTCACATTCTCATTGGGATTTGAAACCCCAAAGAAATTCCCCACAACACTCAGCAGGTTTGCTGTGCCTGGCCTGGTTTGGAATGTTATTAAGTGCTTGACTCTTTCCGAGTGCTCTGCAATAATTTATAAACCGCTTTTCGCAAAATCCTAAGGGAAAGGGAAGACGTACTGTGGCTATTTTTTAAATTGCCAAAGAAGAAGGAAAGTCAGAGGAAAGAGAAGGAAACTTAACGTTTGGGGTGCCTCCTGCCTTCCCTCATTTTTTTCTTCTGTGGCTTTCCATTTCCCTCTTGGTTCATGACTTTTGAGAACATACATGCATATTAATGTAAAAACTACACGTGGGAAGGAAAAATCACCAACAAGTCTCCCAATCGCTCAGAGTGGCACAGGTTTTAAGGTGGCACACCCCATCCTAGCCTTCCTTGTCATCTCTGCTCTCTAAACTACAGGCACTTAGAGGCCTGGATTCTGGAACTGTGCAGTCTCTGATCCAGCCTCTCTGCACTTGCCAAGTCAAGGCCTCTGAACTCCTTTTATTCTCTGGAAAAATAGTGCTCCTTCCTGACCCTCCTTTGACTTCTGGCTGAAACTGTTCCTGCTGTGTCACCTGTCTCGTCACATCAGCTGGGCGGAGTGCCTTGGGGGCTTTGCGTTCCCACCTGGCTCCCCTCTTCCACCTTGATCGGACTCCTCTGGGAGCCGGCTTTGTGGAGCGCTCCCCGCTGGTGAAGTGCCTGCACTCTCAGATCTCTCTGTTCCTTCTCTTCCCTTTCTCTTGGAAGCTGGCTTTCTGAAAAGCTCACATAGGACTTTAATTCTCACGTGTCTGTCACACCACTCCTTGCTTGGGAAGTTCTCATGGTCTTTCTATAAACATATAAAATATTAAAGCCCTACATGGCCATTTTACCTCATTCACACACTCCCCTTTATCTGAGGTTATCCCTCCATCCAGACTCACAGTTTACTTACTGACCTGTCATATTCCCTCCCATTTTAGAACTAAAATAATCATTGGTTTGTTAAGATAGGTATATTTTTCTCTTTAATAAAGAGAAGAATCATCTCTTGCTAACTAATCCCAGTGAGAATTTGCCGTGGGAGCGGGGGTGTGGCATCTCAGAAACTAAAGGGCAGAGCAGTAATAAAGGGAAATCACTTCCTATCCTCAGTGTCGGGGGTTTATACAGGAAACAGGAATTACCTCTGCTTTTCTTTTCTCCCTTATACTCTGTTGCTCTCAGGACATAGAATAGGCTGCTTTTGTACCTGAGCTTAGGTCTAGATTAAGGAATGAATCACTACAGACACTGCAGTTTTCCAGGACCTTGTGGTGCCACTAGGCATGACTGGGTCATGTCATTTGGCTTCGATTTTACTAATCAATGAACAGCCTCAAACAACAGCACAATTTGCAGCTCAGATTAGCACTTTGCCCCGATCTTTTCCTACTTATTAAATTACATCCTTACTGAATCACCTGTAATTTTGAAATGTTTTCATGCATGTGCATTCATTCAACTACAAACATATTGTCAGGTACTGTGGTAGATTAACTTCGTGGTCTTAATTTTTCACACCATTATAGTATATAATGCATCCTTATCCTTTTCATGGCCTAATGGTGAGAGGAGTGTATTTTTATTCCCCCTGACTTTTGACTTGGCCATGCTTCTTGCTTTAGACAATAGGATACAGTGGTCCTGATTTAATTAGTGCTTGTACTGCTGCCACTTCCACGAAAAGAATAACCACTGTTTCTCTAAACAGTGGACCTCAGAATGTGGTATATGGGGAGGGTGTGTGTGTGTGTATGTATACACACATATGAAATATATATATATATGTATGTGTGTGTGTATATATATTATTCAGCCATGAGAAAGGTCACCCTGCTATTTGTGAGAACATGGATGGAGTGACTGTATCTTTTTTTTCTTTTTTCTAAAAATTTTAATTTTATATTGGAGTATAGTTGGTTAACAACATTGAGTTAGTTTCAGGTATATTCAGTCAAAGTGATTCAGTTATGCATATGCATGCATCTACTCTTTTTCAAGTTCTTTTCCCATTTAGGTTGTTACAGTGTATTAAGCAGAGTTCCCTGTGCTATACAGTAGGTCCTTGTTGGTTATCTGTTTTAAATATAGCAGTGTGTATATGTCAGTCCCAAACTCCCTATCTATCCCTCCCCTGACTCTTCCCCCCCATGTAACCATAAGTTTGTTCTCTAAGTCTGTGAATCTGTTTCTGTCTTGTAAATAAGTTCATTTGTATATTTTTTTAGATGCAACACATAAGTGATATCATATGATATTTGTCTTTCTCTGTCTAACTTACTTCATTTAGTATGAAAATCTCCAGCTCCATCCATGTTGCTGCAAATGTCATTATTTCATTCTTTTTAATGGCTGAGTAATATTTCATTGTATATATGTACCACATCTTCTTTATCCATCCATCGATGGACATTTAGATTGCTTCCATGTCTTGGCTATTGTAAACAGTGCTGCAATAAAAATTAGGGTGCATGTATCCTTTCGAACCATGTTTCTCTCTGGATAAATGCCCAGAGGTGGGATTGTTGGATCATGTGGTAGCTCTATTTTCAGCTTTTTAAGGAACCTACATACTGTTCTCCACAGTGGCTGCACCAATTTTCATTCCCACCAAAAGTGTAGGAGAGTTCCCTTTTCTCCACACCCTTTCCAGCACTTATTGTTTGTAGACTTTTTGATGATGGCCATTCTGACTAGTGTGAGGTGATATCTCATCGTAGTTTTGATTTGCATTTCTCTAATAATTAGTGATGTTGAGCATCTTTTCATGTGCCTCTTGGCAATCTGTATATTTTCTTTGGAGAAATATCTATTTAGGTCTTCTGCCCATTTTTTGATTGGGTTGGGTTGTTTTCTTTATTTTTTTTTTTTTTTTTTTTGGTATATTGAGCCACATGAGCTCTTTTTAAATTTTGGAGATTAATCCTTCATTGGTTGCATTGTTTGCAAATATTTTCTCCCATTCTGTGGGTTGTCTTTTCATTTTGTTTAGGGTTTCCTTTGCTGTGCAAAAGCTTTTGAGTTTAATTAGATTCCACTTGTTTATTTTTACTTTTATTTCCATTACTCTAGAAGGCAGATTGAAAAAGATATTGCTGCAATTTTTGTCAAAATCTGTTCTGCCTATATTTTCCTCTAAGAGTTTTTATAGTGTCCGGTCTTACATTTAGGTCTTTGATCCACTTTAAGTTTATTTTTGTGTATGATGTTAGAAAGTATTCTAATTTCATTCTTTTACATGTAGCTGTCCAGTTTTGCCAGCACCACTTATTGAAGAGACTGTATTTTCTCCATTGTATATCCTTGCCTCCTTTGTCATAGATTAATTGACCATAGACACCCGGGTTTATTTCTGGGCTTTCTATCCTGTTCCAATGATCTATATTTCTGTTTCAGTGCCAGTACCATACCTTTTGATGACTGTAGCTTTGTAGTATAGTCTGAAGTCAGGGAACATGATTCCTTCAGCTCCATTTCTCTTTCTCAAGATTGCTTTGGCTATTCAGGGTCTTTTGTGTTTCCATACAAATTAATTTTTTTTTTCCAGTTCTGTGAAAGATGTTATTGGTAATTTGATAGGGATTGCATTAAATCTATAGATTACCTTGGGTAGTATGGTCATTTTGACAATATTGATTCTTCCAATTCAAGAATATGGTATATCTTTCCATCTGTTTGTGTCATCTTCGATTTCTTTCATCAGCATCTTACAGTTTTCTGCATACAGGTCTTTTGCTTCCTTAGGTAGGTTTATTTCTAGGTATTTTATTCTTTTTGTTGCAATGGTAAATGGGAGTGTTTCCTTGATTTCTCTTTCTGAATTTTCATTGTTAGTGTATAGGAATGCAAGAGATTTCTGTATATTAATTTTGTATCCTGCAACTTTACCAAATTCATTGATGAGCTCTAGTAGTTTTCTGGTAATATCTTTAGGATTTTCTATGTATAGTATCATGTCATCTGTGAACAGTGACAGTTTTACTTCTTTTCCAATTTGGATTCATTTTATTTCTTTTTCTTCTCTGACTGCCATGGCTAGGACTTCCAGAATTATGTTGAATAAAATTGGTGAGAGTGGATATCCTTGTCTTGTTCCTGATATTAGAGGAAATGTTTTCTGCTTTTCCCTCATTGACCGTGATGCTAGATGTAGGTTTTTCATATATGGCTTTTATTATGTTGAGGTATGTTCTCTCAATGCCCACTTTCTGGAGAGTTTTTATCATAAATGGGTATTGAATTTTGTCAAAAGCTTTTTCTGCATCTATTGAGATGACCATGTGGTTTTTATTCTTCAATTTGTTGATGTGGTGTATCCCACTGTTTGATTTGCAGATACTGAAAAATCCTTACATCTCTGGCGTAAATCCCACTTGATCATGGTGTATGATCCTTTTATTGTATTGTTGGATTTTGTTTCCTAGTATTTGTTGAGGATATTTGTGTCTATGTTCATCAGTGATATTGGCTTGTAATTTTTTTGTGTGGTATCTTTGTCTGGTTTGAGTATCAGGGTGATGTTGGCCTCATAAAATGAGTATGGGAGTGTTGCTTCCTCTGCAGTTTTTTGGAATGTTATTTCAGAAGGATAGAACTCTTCTCTAAATGTTTGATAGAATTCACCTGTGAAGCCATCTGGTCCTGGACTTTTGTTTGTTGGAAGATTTTTAATTACAGTTTCCATTTCAGTACTTGTGATTGTTCTGTTCATATTTTCTATTTCTTTCTGGTTCACTCTTGGGAGATTGTACCTTTCTAAGAATTTGTACATTTCTTGTAGTTTGTCCATTTTATAGTAGCATATACAAGCATATAGTTGCTTGTAGTAGTCTCTCATGATCCTTTGTATTTCTGTGGTGTCCATTGTAACTTATTTTTCATTTCTAATTTTATTGATTTGAGCCCTCTCCCATTTTTTCTTGATGAGTCTGACTAAAAGTTTATCAATCTTGTTTATCTTTCCAAAGAACCAACTTTTAGTTTCATTGACCTTTTCTATTGTTTTCTTCATCTCTATTTCATTTATTTCTGCTCTGACTTTTATGATTTCTTTCCTTCCACTAACTTTGGGTTATGTTTGTTCTTCTTACTCTAGTTTCTATAGGTGTAAGAATAAGTTGTTTATTTGAGATTTTTCTTGTTTCCCAAGGTAAGATTTTATTGCTATAAACTGCCCTTTTACACTACTTTTCCTGTGTCCCATTGGTTATGGATGGCTGTGCTTTCATCTTCATTTGTCTCTAAGTATTTTTTGATATTCTCTTTGATTTCTTCAGTGATCCATTGGGTGGTTAGTAGCGTATTGTTTAACCTCCATGTGTTTATGGGTTTTTTACAGTTCTTTTCTTGTAGTTGATGTCTAATCTCATAGCGCTATGGTCAGAAAAGATGATTGATACGATTTCAATTTTCTTATATTTACTGAGGCTCTCTTTGTGGTCCAGCATGTGATCAATCCTGGAGAATGTTCCATATGCACTTGAGAAGAATGTGTATTCTGCTGCTTTTGGATGGAATGCTCTATAAATATCAATTTAATCCATCTGGTCTAATGTGTCATTTAAGGAGTGTGTTTCCTTATTGATTCCCTGTCTGGATGATCTGTCCATTGATGAAAGTGGGATGTTAAAAAGTCCCCCAATATTATTGTGTTACTGTTGATTTCTCCTTTTATGGCTGTTAGCATTTGCCTTGTATACTGAGGTGCTCCTATGTTGGGTGCATAAATATTTACAATTGTTATATCTTCTTCTTGGATTCATCCCTTGATCAGTATGTAATGTCCTTCTTTGTCTCTTGTATCAGTCTTTAAAGTCTGTTTTGTCTGATATGAGTCTTCCTACTTTAGCTTTGTTTTGATTACCATGTGCATGGAATACATTTTTTCATGCCCTCACTTGTAGTCTGTATGTGTCCCTAGGTCTGAAGTGGGTCTCTTTTTTTTTTTTTTTTGCGGTACCCGGGCCTCTAACTGCTGTGGCCTCTCCCACTGAGGAGCACAGGCTCCAGACGCGCAGGCTCAGAGGCCATGGCTCACGGACCCAGCCGCTCCGCGGCATGTGGGATCCTCCCAGACCAGGGCACGAACCCGTGTCCCCTGCATCGGCAGGCGGACTCTCAACCAATGCGTCACCAGGGAAGCCCTGAAGTGGGTGTCTTATAGACAGCATATATACAGGTTTTGTTTTTGTATCCATTCAGCCAGTCTGTGTCTTTTTTTGGAGAATTTAATCTGTTTACATTTAAGGTAATCATTGATATTTATGTTCCATTTTGTTAATTGTTTTGTATTTGTTTTTGTCGGTATTTTTTCTTCACTTCCTCTTTTATTCTCTTCTCTTGTGATTTGATGACTAACTTCAGTGTTGTTTTTGGATTCCTTTTTCTTTTTTGTGTATGTATCTATTGTAGATTTTTGGTTTGTGGTTACCATGGAGTTTTGATACAGCAGTCTATATATAAACAAGATCATTTTAAGTTGCTGGTCTTTTAATTTCAAATGCATTTCCAATATCATTCATTTGTACCATCCTCTTCACATGATTGCTGGTTTTGATATCATATTTGTGTATGGATGATTTCCTAGTTTACTTTATGTTTGCCTTTACTGGTGAACTTTTCTATTTGTAATTTTCTTGTTTCTAGTTGTGGCCTTTTCTTTTCTGCCTAGAGAACTTCCTTTAGCATTTGTTGCAAAGCTGGTCTGGTGGTGATGAATTCTGTTAGCTTTTGCTTTTCTGTAAAGTGTTCAATTTCTCCACTGAATCTGAATGAGAGCCTTGCTAGGTAGAGTATTCTTGGTTGAAGGTTCTTCCCCTTCATCACTTTAAATATATTGTGCCACTCCTTCC
>NW_006775239.1:174809-182597 GCF_000442215.2 Lipotes vexillifer | reverse complement strand
TCCTGCTGAGAGATCAGCTGATAAACTTATGGGAATCCCTTGTATGTTATTTGTTGCTTTTCCCTTGTTGCTTTTAATATTTTGTCTTTAATTTTTGTCAATTTGATTACTATGTGTCTCAGCATATTCCTCCTTGGGTTTGTCCTTCCTGGGACTCTCTATGCTTCCTGGAATTAGTTGACATTTCCTTTCCCACGTTAGGGAAGTTTTCAGCTATTATCTCTTCAAATATTTTCTCAGGTCCTTTTTCTCTCTCTTCTCCTTCTGGGACCACTACAGTGTGAATGTTGGCATGTTTAATGTTGTCCTAGAAGTCTCTAAGGTTTTCCTCATTTCTTTTCATTCTTTTTTTTTTTTGTAATTCTGTTCCACGGTAGTTATTCCACCATTCTGTCTTACAGCTCACTTATCTGTTCTTCAGCCTTAGTTATTCTGCTGTTGATTCCTTCTAGTGTATTTTTCACTTCAGTTATTGTATTGTTCATCTCTGTTTGTTTGTTCTTTAGTTCTTCTAGATATTTGTTAAACATTTCTTGTATCTTCTCAGTCTGTGCCTCCATTCTTTTTCTGAGATCTTGGATCATCTTTACTATCATTCCTCTGAATTCTTATGTGTGTGTGTGTGTAGATTGTCTATCTCCACTTCACTTAGTTGTTCTTCTGGGTTTTTATCTTTTTCCTTCATCTGGGACATATTCCTCTGCTGTCTCATTTTATCTAACTTTCTGTGATTGCGGTTTCTGTTCTGCAGGCTGTAGTGTTATAGTTTTTCTTTCTTCTGCTGTCTGCCCCCCACTGGGTGAGGCTGAAGGAGAGGCTTGTGCAGGCTTTCTGGTGGAAGGGACTGGTTCCTGCCTGCTGGTGGGCAGAGCTGGGTCTTGTTCCTCTGGTGGGCAGGGCCAGGATAAGAGGTGTGTTTAGCAGGCAACCATGTTCTCAGGAAGACTTTAAGCAGCCTGTCTGCTGATGGGTGGGTCTGTGTTCCCACCCTGTTGATTGTTTGGCCTGAGGCATCTCAGCACTGGAGCCTACTTCCTGTTGGGTGGGGCCAGGTCTTGGTGAGAAAATGGCAGCCTCCAGGAGGGCTCATGCCAATGAGTACTCCCCAGAACTACCACCGCCTGTGTCTTTGTACCTGCAGTGAGCCATAGCCACCCCCCACAGGAGACCCTCCAATACTAGCAGGTAGGTCTGGCCAAGGCACTTCTGAGGTCACTGCTTTTTTCCCTTGTCCCTGGTGTGCCTGAGACCTTGTGTGTACCCTCCAAGAGTGGAGTTTCAATTTCCCCCATTCCTATGGAATTCCTGGGATCAAACCCCACTGGCCTTCAAAGCCAGATTCTCTGGGGGCTCCTCCTCCTGTTGCCAGACCCCAGGCTTGATATCCTGACGTGGGGCTCAGGACTTTGATTCCTGTGGGAGAACTTCTGTTGTATAATTATTTTCCAGTTTGTGGGTTGCCCACCCAGTAGGTATGGAATTTGATTTTATCACTATTGCATGCATCTTACCATCTCATTGTGGTTTCTTTGTCTGTGGGTGTAAGATATCTTTTTTGGTAGATTCCAGCTTTTTTTTTTTTGGTCAGTAGTGTTCAGCAGTTGTTATTTTGGTGTTTTCGTAAGAAGAGTTGAGCTCACATCCTTCTACTCTGCCATCTTGTCAAATCCAGCCTGGAGTGAGGGCATTATGCTACATGAGATAAGTCAGATAGAGAAAGACATATACTGTATGATATCACTTATATGTGGAATCTAAAGAAGCTGAACTTATTAAAATAGAGACTAGAATGGTGATTACCTGGGGCTGGAGGGTGGGAGGAATGGAGAGATGTCGGCCAAAAGGTACAAATGTTCAGTTATAAGATGAGTAATTTCTAGGGGTATAATGTACAGCATGGTGACTAGAGTTAAAAATACAGTATTATATACTTGAAAGTTGCTAAGAGAGTAGATCTTAACTCGTTATTGACCGGGGGATTTTTGCAGAAACTAATGCATATGGCTGGCAATTTGTCGTGTAAATGAATATTGAAACATTTCCGGTCAATAGCATTTGGGTAACAAAAGACGTATTAATATGTCTCTGGTCAACAGGTCAATAATTTGTTAAATGATCTCACCACCAAAAAGAAATGGTAATTATGTGATGTGATGCTACTGCTATGGTGGTAATCATTTCCCAATATATAAGTGTATCAAATCAGTACATTGTATGCCTTAAACCTACACAGTGTTATATGTCAATTATATCTCAATAAACCTGAAAAAAATTTTAAATTAAAAACAAATTTAAAGAATATGGTAATATAGTACAGAGATGCCCTAGCCAACCCACAGACCTGCAGATTAAAGCAGCACCTTCCAGCTGGTCCACAGATGCATAAATAAAAAATAAATATTTATTATTACAGGCACTGAGTTTTGAGATGTTTATTATGCCGTATAGCATAATTTTAGCAGTAGTTGACTAACAAAGACTAAAAGCTAGAGACATAAGACACAAAACCAAATATGTAGATTTTAAGTTCCCCAGGTTCACAGTTTATTAACGTATATATATATATAACTCATAGCAATAAAGTAATTTTTCAAAGAGGTATGGAAAAGCACATGGGAACATAGAGTTTAGAATACTTAATTCTGTCAAGAAATTGGAGGAAAGCTGTCCATAGGAGAAAACAGCATTGGACCATTTGGATAAAGAAGGGAGAGGAATAACGAAGATATTCCAGGCAGGAGAATATAGGCAGGACAGGGAGCCACTGGTTAAATTAGGCACATGCAGATCATAGAGAATCCAAGGGACCCTATCAGAGCTATAGTAAGGGGTGCTTTTGAGTATTGCTCTAAAAAGGGTGCTGAAACAGGGCAAGAATTCATAAGAAATAAAGGGTCAGTTAACAAGAGTGAGGGAGTCCTCATATAACTGGGAAAATATAAATTGATCTCATTGCTGCCAATATAGACAGGGACCTCAAGCAGGGAAAATAAATCCTTGCAGAATTGACCTTATAGACCCTGTACTGAATACATGTTGAACAATTTTTGAAGATTATCAGTTTGAAGGACTGCCAAATCATTTGGCAAGGAGAGATGCCAAGTCTTGGCCTGGCCTTGGTTCTTAGAGATTATCTAACTCAACCTTTTTATCTTATGGATGGGAAAACTATGACTCTGAAGATTGAAATTTACTCAAAGTAAAAATCCTGAAGTCAGAACCTCAGTCTGATTAATCACTCCTGACTTCTTTCCACCATACTATACTTTCTGCCATAAATTTGCTATAGCATACAGGGAACTGGAAAGTCTGCACTAATGGAAGAATCAGAGTTGAAGCTCAAGAATATGTATCACTTAAGAAAGAAGTAGGAGATTTAAGAGAACAGAGAAGTTAGACGTGCATGGAGACATCCATAGTATCATGGCATATTTATTACGGATAAAAAGGGATGGGGCAGAAATTGATAGGTGCAGCTCCAATGGAGCTAACCAGGAAGAAGCTACGGAACTAAGCTCTTACCTGGTTCTAACAGAGCAGTAGGCAGTAAGATGCCTTCTAGTAAGACACATACAAAGAAGAAAACTGGACAAAATAAATGGAAATAGTATCCTTCTGGAAAAATACAGAAGATGTAAGGTACTACCCTATGCTTTTCTCCTCTTGAAAACATCCAGTATCTTCTGTAAGGTTAAGTATTTTAGTAAAGGAACCAGAGCCCTCTTCTACAGCATGATAGAATATTACCTAATCTTACAGATGGTTTTAGATCCCTTCAGAGAATCCTTGGGAACAGAGAACACGTTTTTCCTAAGCCATAAAATCCCCAGTGGTATATATTATAGTGAGGTCCACTGAATGAGCAACAAATAAGCGTTAACTGAGGAAAAGTGCCCCCAAGATGGGACATATGCCTTCCTGTTGCTGTGACCTGTTCACTTCACATTGTCATAAGGTAGATTCCCTGCCTTTACCACACATGTCCAGTGGAGCTTGTGCATGTTCTGAACCCTCATCTCTAAATGAAAGCTGAAGTTTCAATAAGTTCAGTCTGCACAAAAGCCAATTCTAGTTCATTCCAAGAGAAATGACCTTAGCTTTGAGTGAGTTAAATCAAAATAGAAAATTATGAACTGCTGTCAGTACACTAGAATGTTGACTTTTTAAAAAATGGTATTTTTCCAGAAAATAAATTTTGAGTGAAAGCGTTTATTGGTGAAAATAAAAGTGGAGGCAAGCAGGAGTACTTAAATAATAGATATTGATCCAGAGCATACAGATCCAGGCATATCTTTAAGACTAAACTTCTGCTATGTGTTCCTTATGAGTCTGGTGAACCCCAGTAGGTAAGCTGTTATATTTTAAACTTACTTATCCCTGAAACAACCACAGAAAGGTTCACTCACATCCTCCTTTTGTCTCTAGCTTTGGCCTCAATGTTCTGTTCTTATTAAACTTTCTTCACCAGGTGTGTTTTTCTTAGCTATATCTGATCCTTCTGTAAAAAAGGACTCACAGGTCTACCTCAACAGGGCCAACCTTTCCGATGCTGCTCTGAATCTCTCTGTGATCATTGCACCAACAAGTCAAATTCAATGTATTCTACAAATACCAAGATGGTGGACTTTCTTCTCCCCCATGGCAGCTCCCAGCATGATTTCCTTAGAAAGGTTCCATATCCTTCTGTCCTTTACCTGGCACTACCTCTTCATGGCTCTCCTTCTAATTCATGTCTTCATGTTTTCTTGACCTCTTCTTACCCTCTCAAGTTATTATTCTCCATCTTTGTCCTTAAATTTATTTTTCTTCTCTTTACATTTTCTTCTTGACATTCCTTGACAGTCTAATGACTTCAATTCCATGTATTTGGTAATTAGATTAATATCTTCAGACTTTTCCTCTCTCCTAAGTTTTTGACCCACATTTCCAGTCATCTGCTAAATATCACTACTTGGCTATTCCACTTACACACGAAACCTGATAAGCTAAAACGGAACTTGTTTTTCTACACAAACATTATCCTCACTGTTTCTGTCAGTGTTTCATGCATTTGAAACTTCAGCACTCTCAGTGATTGTTTTCTTTCCCTTGCTCAATGAACCCCACAATCCAATCCAGCCATTTTCTTAGCACTTTTGAATCCACATTTTTAATATTTCCCTCATCCACCTTCTCTGCAATCTCATTGCCTATATCCTAGTTCAGGTCCTTATTTTTTCTCTCAAGTTATTGCAAGAACTTCCTGATGGAAGCCTCCTTTTATACTAACTTATTTAAAATATGGTCAAAATATTTCTAAATAATGCACTTCTCTAATACTGTCATTCCTTCTTCTTCCCTCAAATCTCTCAGTGTGGCTCCTTTACGTTACTTAGCCTAACATTTAAAGCATTAAGTCTCTCCATGACCTCATTCCCAAGCTTATTTCCCACTAATTCTCCTCATATAATGACAAGATAAACTAAACTTAATGACAGGATTGTTATTGGTTAGGATGTAAAGCTGAAAGTTAAATGTTATTATTTCTTTTAATAATATTCTTTTTTCTTTTTATAAACCCCACATTTGTTTATTTATTTATTTTTGGCTGTGTTGGGTCTTCGTTTCTGTGCGAGGGCTTTCTCTACTTGTGGCAAGAGGGGGCTACTCTTCATTGCAGTGCACAGGCCTCTCACTATCATGGACTCCCTTGTTGCAGAGCACAGGCTCCAGACGACCAGGCTCAGTAGTTGTGGCTCACGGACCTAGTTGCTCCGTGGCTTGTGGGATCCTCCCAGACCAGGGCTCGAACCCGTGTCCCCTGCATTGGCAGGCAGATTCTCAACCACTGCATCACCAGGGAAGCCCAAATGTTATTTTTTATTTTTAAACATTTTTATTGGAGTATAATTGCTTTACAATGATGTGTTAGTTTCTGCTTTATAACAAAGTGAATCAGTTATACATATACATATATTCCCATATCTCTTCCCTCTTGCGTCTTCCTCCCTCCCACCCTCCGTATGACACCCCTCTAGGTGGTCACAAAGAACTGAGCTGATCTCCCTGTGCTATGTGGCTGCTTCCCACTAGCTATCTATTTTACGTTTGGTAGTGTATATATGTCCATGCCACTCTCTCACTTTGTCACAGCTTACCCTTACCCCTCCCCATATCCTCAAGTCTATTCTCTAGTAGGTCTGTGTCTTTATTCCCGTCTTACCCCTAAGTTCTTTATGACATTTTCTTTTCCCTCAGATTCCATATATATGTGTTAGCATACGGTATTTGTCTTTCTCTTTCAGATTTACTTCACTCTGTATGACAGAATCTAGGTCCATCCACTTCACTACAAATAACTCAATTTCATTTCCTTTTATGGCTGAGTAATATTCCATTGTATATATGTGCCACATCTTCTTTATCCATTCATCTGATGATGGACACTTAGGTTGTTTCCATCTCCGGGCTATTGTAAATAGAGCTGCATGAACATTTTGGTACATAACTCTTTTTGAATTATGGTTTTCTCAAGGTGTATGCCCAGTCGTGGGATTGCTGGGTCATATGATAGTTCTATTTGTAGTTTTTTAAGGAACCTCCATACTGTTCTCCATAGTGGCTGTACCAATTCACATTCCCACCAGCAGTGCAAGAGTGTTCCCTTTTCTCCACACCCTCTCCAGCATTTATTGTTTGTAGATTTTTTGATGATGGCCATTCTGACTGGTGTGAGATGATATCTCATTGTAGTTTTGATTTGCATTTCTCTAATGAGTAATGATGTTGAGCATTCTTTCATGTGTTTGTTGGCAGTCTGCATATCTTCTTTGGAGAAATGTCTATTTAGGTCTTCTGCCCATTTTTGGATTGGGCTGTTTGTTTTTTTGTTATTGAGCTGCATGTACTGCTTGTAAATTTTGGAGATTAATCCTTTGTCAGTTGCTTCATTTGCAAATATTTTCTCCTATTCTGAGGGCTGTCTTTTGGTCTTGTTTATGGTTTCCTTTGCTGTGCAGAAGCTTTGAAGTTTCATTAGGTCCCATTTGTTTAGTTTTGTTTTTATTTCCATTTCTCTAGGAGGTGGGTCAAAAAGGATCTTGCTGTGATTTATGTCATAGAGTGTTCTGCCTATGTTTTCCTCTAAGAGTTCGATAGTTTCTGGCCTTACATTTAGGTCTTTAATCCATTTTGAGCTTATTTTTGTGTATGGTGTTAGGGAGTGTTCTAATCTCATTCTTTTACATGTACCTGTCCAGTTTTCCCAGCACCACTTATTGAAGAGGCTGTCCTTTCTCTGCTGTATATTCCTGCCTCCTTTATCAAAGATAAGGTGACCATATGTGTGTGGGTTTATCTCTGGGCTTTCTATTCTGTTCCATTGATCTATATTTCTGCTTTTGTGACAGTACCATACTGTCTTGATTACTGTAGTTTTGTAGTATAGTCTGAAGTCAGGGATCCTGATTCCAGCTCCATTTTTCTTTCTCAAGATTGCTTTGGCTATTCGGGGTCTTTTGTATTTCCATACAAATTGTGAAATTTTTTGTTCTAGTTCTGTGACAAATGCCAGTGGTGGTTTGATAGGGATTGCACTGAATCTGTAGATTGCTTTGGGTAGTAGAGTCATTTTCACAATATTGATTCTTCCAATCCAAGAACATGGTATATCTCTCCATCTGTTTGTATCATCTTTAATTTCTTTCATCAGTGTCTTATAATTTTCTGCATCCAGATCTTTTGTCTCAGGTAATAGGTTTATTCCTAGATATATTCTTTTTTTGCAGTGGTAAATGGGAGTGTTTTCTT